>NC_042305.1:12706155-12850691 GCF_901000725.2 Takifugu rubripes | reverse complement strand
GACTGAGGCTGCCGAGAAGGTGATCGGCTGCAGGCTTCCATCCATCCAGGACCTGTATATCTCCAGGACCCGGAGGTGTGCAGGTCGGATCACGGCCGACCCTTCCCACCCTGGTCACGGACTGTTTTCCCCCCCTCCCCTCAGGCAGGAGACTACGGTCCATTCGGACCAAAACCTCCCGCTACACGAACAGCTTCTTCCCCTCTGCCATCAGGCTGCTGAACACCAAGTGACTTATCACTTAAGCACCATGTACAGCAGCCAGTCGGACTCACGAACAATACATCACATTACTCCTGCATTGACCTGCACTATTTCTTACCACTTACTATTTATGTATATACTGTATATATGTCTTATTTTTATTTTATTTATCTTATTCTAGTGTGGTCTTCTTTATGTTGAATGTCGCAGCGTCTCACCAAGACAAATTCCTAGTTTGTGTAATACTGTGTATTACATGAACAATGGCAATAAATCTGCTTCTGATTCTGATTCTGGTGTTGCTCTCGGAGGACAGGTACGACATGACAGAAATTTCTAAAAAGCCAAATTAAGTTCTTGCAACAACAATGCAGTCCCTCATATTTTTACATTTCCCTTTTGTTTTAAGTTGATTGACAAGACAATCCAATTCACTTTTTTAAACACGTTTCCAAAAACATAAAAGTTTACCAAAGTGCTCCACAGGGATTAACATATAAACCCAAGGATTTAAGATCCGGTGTTGCTCTCGGAGGTTGTGTGGTGCGATTGCTCTGTGATCTCAGTAGGGGGCGCGGTTAAGCAGCTCTTTCGGTTCCCCTGGCAACCGCAGCATTTTGGAGGAGCCGACACCGGCTGTCTTCCTTTATTGCCTCTTCTCCATTGGTTTTGACATTGTTACTGTAGTGCCTGTTTTATCAATACTTTAACCACTGTTGTGCCCAGAGTTGTTTCAATAACATGGTGTCTGCCAAACAAATACTCAAGAAATAGAAATGTTTGCATTAGTTTGGCTCATCCTGCTCATGTGTCGACTCTGCAGCCCGGCTATGCATACATGCCAACACCCAATCCTATATGAACACTGACAAGACTGCTCACAATAAGTCAGGCAAACTTGTTGATCCAGTAAAAGTGACTGACTGCTAGATGACCGTGTTGGTACCTGCTCCACCTAAGCACAGCTGCAGTCTTGGAAGGTTTTTGATGGTAATTTGATACGATGTATGCTAAAGGACGAGGGCGTTTGTATACATTTGGGGCTTTCACTCTCTTAGGACCCAAAATGTGAATCCAGGGTTCCATTTGCTGCCTTCGGCTTCTTAACAGAAAGATCACAACATGTGAAAGTCAGTGGTGTACTGTTCTTTTATCACTGAACCCCCTCTAAGCTCATGTCTTATCACCACCATGGTTTTACTTATTTCAAATTATAAATTGTCTCTAGTTCTTGTATTTCATGTATTTCATGCAGCCAATGATTCAAAAATAAAAGAAGATCCACAGAACAAAAACCTTGTTGTGAATCAAAACCCAAAATCAGTCAACTGGCTGCACCGCCTCCGGTCCCCAAGGTACCTGAACGCTCACCGGCCACTGTACCTCTCCAGGCTTCGGACTTCCAGCATCTTCAGATTAAGACACGAGGCACCGGAGGCCGAGCAGACAACTTATCTTTGCAAAATGTGTCATTCAACAGTCAGCTGCCAGATGATAACTGAATAAGAACATTCAATGAAAGAACACAGCAGGACGTACTTACACGGATCATAGCTGTGATGATTAAAGTTGCCGATTTTGGATGAATATATGAGGAGCAGCAGCAACAACAACAAACGGAATTTTAAAGCTGAAATTTTTGTCCGTTCTGACCCTAAAATGCTCGAATAATTATTAAGAAAAATAATTTAAAAAAAAAAAATCAATCCATTTGTTTCTTCTATTTAACTCTTTAAATGACCTAGTTGCAAAGAAACACGTCAGTACAGAAAAAAATAATTGCGTGTTATTATTTAATTGTGTGTTAATCATTAGCAGTCAGGGTCAAACACATGCCACCACTTATACATCACCACATAACATATCCCACTTATATTTCAAATGACCAAAAATAATATACTTTATTTTCCTGCACAAATGGAATTTAGTTTTCAAAATCAAAGTCAGCGATAATCAGGAATCAGTCACATTTATCTTTTTTGAACCCTTCTATTGGCACCCTGCAATCGGGATGAGAGATGTGTAAAATGATTAACTCAACATCGAGTCCAAAAGCCAGTTTAGTCCAGCAACATAAAACTGATAAAATAATAAAAGGAACAGAGCTGTAAAACACTTCATTTAGTACACACCCTGCACGGCTGGAGTGAAGGGCAAAATATCCAACGCCCGTATGCAGCAAAATCATTATAGAACATTTGAATCTGTAACGCAAAGTAGCTGTTTAGTGGCACCTTAACCTGAGAATCTACCCACCTAAACCTGAGAATCTACCCACCTAAACCTGAGAATCTACCCACCTAAACCTGAGAATCTACACAGCTAAACCTGAGACTCTACCCACCTAAACCTGAGAATCTACCCACCTAAACCTGAGAATCTACCCACCTAACCTGAGAATCTACCCACCTAAACCTGAGAATCTACCCACCTAACCTGAGAATCTACCCACCTAAACCTGAGAATCTACCCACCTAAACCTGAGAATCTACCCACCTAAACCTGAGAATCTACACAGCTAAACCTGAGAATTGTGAGAAGGATTATTGTTATTGTTGTTATTAGTATTATCTTTAAATGCTATTGTATGTAGACTTTGAGTGTTTGAGGAATGTTGATAGGAAAAGAAGAACATGAGAGTGTTGTAAAAGTGCTGAAGCTGCTTACAATCAAGCTCAGCACTCAGATGTATCCTGTTGGTCAGGATTAGAGAAGTTTGTAAAGATGTCAGAAGACAATGAATTACGATATCCTGTTTAGACACCCATTCTGTTTGCACCAATAAAAGAGGTGAGCGAGCAGCAGACGAACGGAGTTGACAGAGGAAGCTTGAACTGCTGCTCGGCTCCCCCTTTGCAAAGGACTCCAGTTGTTTGCGTGGTTACTCTGAGTCTAGTGAACGAACAGCGCGGGTGATCAAAACTTCATCCTCACAAAATTTGGTCCTTCGAGCCGGATCCCAAGACCTGGAGAGGAGCGCCGTGGGACGACCGAACGCCGAAGTCTGCGCAGCCGGAGTCAAAAAGACGTCCGAATCGAAAGACCTTTCATCACGAGTTGACGGAAGGCCGGTCTTCGTCCCTCCCAGGGCGACCATCTCCAGAGACGGGAAGAAGGCACAAAAAACAACTCAGAGAGAAACCATAGCGACAACGGAGTGAGTATAAGACACGAAAAGCGCTACACAGAAAATACCGCGGTATTGCCTGCCTGGTCATCGGGAGAGAAGCAGAGGCAAGATACACCCGCCTCCTCGGAGGTAGAAGCTTGGTGTATACTCTCCTGATTAAAAAAGAGGGGTTATAAGGCCACGGCGGAGGGACTGAACTAGATATCCTGTATGGATTGAGGGTTGTTCAGTCGGGAGATCAGGCGTCTCCACCCAAATACATAAAAACTGATAAATAAAGTGCAAACATGGGCAACCAACATTCCACAAAAGGTGCTGAATTCGAAATCCCAGCATCATGTAAACACATGGAAGACAAATATCCAGGTTCATGCTCATATGTTCAGCTGTGGATGACTAAGTTCGATTGGGATGGTAACTTAGACAGGCCAGGCAATATTACAAAATTAAAAGAAGATTTAATAGAATATGGAAAGAAACATCCAAAAGTAAATGTGGGGTTGACACAATGTCATCTCTGGCTCACTGAATCAAAATATAGAAGAGAAAAACAAAATCAAGAAAAAGAGAAACGAAAAAGAGAGAAAGAAGAGAAAAATGAGAACTTCTTATACCCATCGCTGAGTGCGTACGTGAGGGCGGAGGACAACGAAACAGGATGCAGGAGTCAATTGATAAATGTGCCTCCTCCGTATGTTCCTCCACCTCCTGTTCCACTAGCTCCCCCTCAGGCGGTCCCATTGGACCCGCCCGGAGCTATAGCCCCCCTTGCTTCAAACACTAATCCTTTTTTGGGCCCCTCTCTATCGGGAGCCCAGTACAGAAATTACCACATGCAGGACAACACTGTGCAGATGTACCCATTGATCCAGGTTGCAAATCCACAAGCCGGTGTGCAGGGTCAAGATCCTACTATCTTGGTGTATAGAACCTGGACTCCAGAAGACTGTAAAAAAGCTTGTGATGACATAACCTTGCCCCAAATGGACGTAGAGTTGTGCATCCAAGACATAAGACAGTTACTAAGAAGTTATCATACTAATGGTACTGAAACCCAGCAAGTCCTCATGTGCGTTAATGGTAAAAAATGGGGCACTGTTAGAGGAGATTGGGTCCCAGTGGATCCAGCCACTCAACAACCATGGCAGCCTGGCAGCCAAGAACTAAATGACAGACTTGACAGACTGTACGAGCGCATGCGAACTACTTTTACCAGACGAGCTGACTACAGCGCCATTACGGCCACGAGACAAAAGACTGACGAAAGTTTTGAAGACTATAGCATGAGAATGAAAGATGTGTTCCGGAAAAATAGTGGAATTCCGTATGCGGAAGAACCAGAAGGTTCCTACCAACAGCAGTTAAAGCAAGCTATACATGGGGGATCAAAATCAGAGATAAAAACCTGGGTAGAGAGACAGTTAGTTGATTTCAGAACTTGTAACCTAGGCCGCTATGAACAACATGCTATGCATGCTGAAAGACAATGCCAAAAAAGTAAGAATCAGTTAACAGGCATGTTTTTCAATGCCAATCCTCTCCCAAGCCGAGGCCGAGGGCGTGGGCGAGGCCGAGGCGGAAGGGGAGGAGGAGGCAATTCCCGTGAAAATGATCAGTGTCATTATTGTAAAAATTATGGACACTGGGAACGTGATTGCAGAAAGAAACAACGTGACCAGAGATACAATAGAGGACAGCAGCAAGGTTCTAATCCACCTCAACAATGACTAGAACTGGAAAAAGATGTCACAAAAATTAAAACAAATCAGGGCACAAAATTTGATCAATTGGAAAAAGATGACCTAGAAGATGTTTTAGACTTAGAAACCATCTTCCTGTTTGCTGAAGGCAAACCAGAAATACAACTGACCGTGTTAGGCAATTCTTTAACATTTTTAGTAGACACGGGTGCAGGTAAATCAGTAATTAGAGATCCAATAGCCCTAAAGCCAACTTCTACACAGATTTTTGTGAGATCAGCAAATGGTCTCATAACCAAAGAAAGAATGTCAGTTCCTGTAGATGTTTGTGACCCTGTAAGTGGAATCACACTTAAAGCTCCTTTCGTGAACTCCACCACATGTCCCGTAAATCTGTTAGGAAGAGATCTTATCTCTCAGCTTCAGTTGATGATTCGCACTACAGCCGAAGGAATGTGGTCTGTAGATAGAATGGTTAATCTGTGGGAAAAACAGCCCCCTCCATTCTCTGACCCAATCACTATGTTATATGGTAAAGCTCTGTCATACTTACAGCCTGAAGCCCAGCTCCACAATCAAGCTGACTTGCATGTAACCATGCACGTGGAGCGCATAGGTGGATTCTGTAAATCAGACTCACACGGCACATCAAGCTATGCAGAGCAGTTTACTAAACTTAAAGATCCACAAATGATTGTAATTATGCATCTATATGTGTGTGGTCAAACAGCTGTCTGCACGGCAGGAAGCCTTTCCGCCGAAGCAGCAGCACTATTCAAAGTGTCAGGCTCTGTACCACATGTTTCTATTGCTAAACCGCTTAAGAAAAGATGGCAAGACTTGGGATGTGACGTAAAACACTGGAGCAGCCTGCCCTATAGGCCTAAGGGTGAGGTTGATTTTAATGATCAGTTCCAGGTGTGGCGTATTCCCCTTAAAACATGGTTGCTGACTCATCCAGCAACGCACCTCACAGACCAGAGTTCATGAGAAGAAAACATCTTCCTCACGCAGGAGGAAGAGGAGAAGCTGAAAGAGCTTCCCCCTGAATTATGGTCGGAAGGACCTGCAGATGTAGGTCTTATAAAAGGAGCAGAACCTGTAAAAATAATTCCTAAATCAGATTATAGACCATTTCAGAGACAATATCCCCTTAAGACTGATGCACAGGAGGGTATTGTTCCGATATTTAACTCACTGCTTAAAGCAGGAGTCATCAGAGAGTGTCCTGAGTCTCCTGTAAATACACCCCTATTTCCAGTAAGGAAGTCACCACCATCTACCGGCTGGCGGATGGTGCAGGACCTGCAAGCTGTGAACGCTGCAGTGGTCCCTAGGTCTCCTTTAGTCGCAGATCCATACACTCTGCTGAATGACTTAAACCCTGAACATCAGTGGTACACGGTGATCGATGTATCCAATGCATTTTTCTCTGTACCAGTACATCCAGACAGCCAGTTTTGGTTTGCATTTACGTTTCAAGGACGGAGGTACACCTGGACAAGGTTACCTCAGGGCTACTGTGAGAGTCCCACAATCTTCTCTCAGGTAATGATGTCATCATTAGCTAAGTTTAAACCTCCGTGTGGAAGTCAAATCCTTGTCTACGTGGATGACATCCTCATGGCGTCAAAAACAGAGGCAGATTGTTGGTCAGACACGCTAGCATTGCTACACTGGCTAGCCTCTCAAGGCCATAGATTAAGCAAAAGCAAACTGCAACTGGTGAAGCAGGAAGTGATTTATCTGGGCCATGTTTTGACACATAATGGAAGAGCTATTCTTGAGTCGAGGAAAACAGCAGTACTTGATGCTCCAAAACCAAAAACAAAGAAGCAGATGATGTCATTCTTAGGACTAGTGAATTTTTGCAGATCATGGATCTTAGATTATGCGAAAATAACTGCCCCTTTACAAGCATTGATGTATGATAATCCCTTAGCAATGACTGATGTGTTAACATGGACCCCTGAAGCTGAAGAAGCATTTGTGTACATAAAACAGGCCCTTGTAAGTGCTGGAGTGTTAAAGCTGCCAGACTATCAGAAGCCTTTTGAGCAGGTCGTGGATTGCAAGGGTGACTTTATGACTTCAGTTTTATTGCAGAAGCACGGAGATAAGAGGCAGCCAGTGGCCTACTACTCCCACAAGCTAGATCCCGTAGCTTGTGCACTCCCGCCATGCGTTAAAGCAGTGGTGGCAGCATCTGAGGCAGTAAAAGCCTCCGCAGGAGTGGTGCTATATCATGAGCTAACTTTGCTAGTTCCACATGCAGTGTCAATACTGCTGCTACAAAGTAAGATAGCGTTCCTGTCGCCAACACGTCATCTTTCCTGCATGGCAGTGTTGCTGTCTCAGCCGAATCTGACGATTCGATGCTGCACGACCCTAAACCCAGCAACGCTGCTACCCACCGCAGAAGAGGGACACCAGCACAACTGCCTGGATGAGGTCTCCACCAAGGTCCTGCCGCGACCAGATCTTAGTGATGTCGCGTTGACTACAGGACAGACACTCTTTGTAGATGGATCATCGAGAAAGGATGAGTGGACGCACTAGAACTGCCTATGCAGTAGTTACAGCAATTGAGGTGGTGGAGGCGAAATCACTTCCCTCCTCCTATTCTGCTCAAGCTGCAGAACTTGTCGCACTCACACGTGCTTGTGAATTAAGCAAAGGACAAGATGTTACCATTAACACAGATAGTCAATATGCATTTTCCACGCTGTTTGTGTTTGCTCAACAATGGAATTTGAGAGGGATGAAAACGTTGACGGGCAAACCGGTCATGCATGCAGAACTGTTAAGAAAGTTATTGGCAGCAGTACAGCAGCCACGCAAAATAGCTGTATGTAAATGCGCTGCACATACTAACAACACAGACGCAGTCTCACAAGGCAATGCCTTTGCTGACAGAGCCGCAAAGGCTGCAGCAAATAACAACACACTTCTTGATAATGATGAGGAAGAATAATTTAGCCTAGAACCTGCAGGTAATGATATTCTAAAAGAAATGCAACAAAGTGCTCCAGAAAAGGAAAAGGCCACGTGGAAGAAGCGAGGAGCCAAACTGGATGATAAAGGACTATTAACCATAGGAAACAAACCAATCCTTCCCCGAAATATGCATAAATGGGCAGCATTAGTGAGCCATGGGCCATGCCATGTCTCAACAGGAGGGATGGTACAGATGGTTAATGAACATTATTACACTATAGGACTTCATACATACTTAAAAAATTTTTGTTCACAATGTGCTATTTGTGTAAAACACAGCCCACAGGGAGCCCTTAAGGCCCCTGCAGGCACCACACCATTGCCAAATCATCCATTTCACACAGGTTTTCTAGATTATATTCAGCTAACACCATGTGAAGGTAAACAATATTGTCTAGTAGTGTTAGATGGATTTACTAGGTGGGTGGAAATTTTCCCCACGGCAAAAGCAGATGCACTGATGGTGGCAAAAGTCCTATGTAGAGAAATCATTCCCAGGTTTGGCATCCCGAAGGTCATCTGGAGCGACAATGGAAGCCATTTTGTAAATGAGGTAGTGAAAACTGTAGGAGTAACTTTGGACATTGATTTGAAGAATCACTGCGCATACCACCCTCAGAGTGCAGGGTTGGTTGAAAGAGTCAACGGTACTATTAAGAACAGACTGAAGAAATGTATGGACGAGACAGGAAAGAACTGGATGTTTTGTCTCGACCTGGTGAAATTATGGATGCACATAACACCACACAAGAAAACAGGCATCACACCCTTTGAAGCATTATATGGGCGGCCTTATTGCCTACCATACTTTGCAACAACAAATGAGCTAAAACATGTTGAAGAAACAATAGCAGATTATCTGAAAAAAGTGTTACTCAACCGATGTGTGAATACTGTAAATGTTCTGCCTAGTCCTGTGTCCTCCACAGATTCCACCCCCCAGGAACCCATTCAACTGGGCGACTACGTGTGGGTGAAGAAGTTTGTGCGGAAGAGGTGGAACACGCCTAGATGGGAAGGTCCTTATCAAGTACAGCTGACCACAAAGACTGCAGTTCGAGTGGACGGGAAACTGTCGTGGATACACCTTTCCCATTGTAAGAAACAGAAAATTCTTCCAGGTGAAGGCGAGGGAGCAGTGGCGGACTCTCCGTAAACGGCTGACGGCCTGTATAGGTCCAGCAACGGCTGAACCCCGTCGGAACCTGTGAAGAAGATCTAAAAGGAAATGAAGTTGTTCTTCCTAATTGTGGTGAGTGCTGTGACGGCAGGACTCGTGAGTTTTGGTCTTTGGAACTTCCGACAGGAGGGAGGTAATCAGGGACAGAAAGATGCTCTGAGACAGGATGAGAGCTACGCGCGCGCTAAACGCACCGTAGTTAGCCACTTAGGACATTCGTGGTTAGAACAAGATCCAGAGTCCCCACACATTTATGGTTTGAATACATGGTGGCGCTATGCTAATTTCACAGCTCGGACACAGAATCATTCTCGTTGTTACGTTTGTTCTATGCTACCAGTTTCTGTGCATACACCGCGAATAACTGCTGAACCAATGACAGGGAGTGAAGGACAGTGCTTTGTCCACATAGGGCTAAGCCGTGACCCGAATTTCACAATCAAGTTGTTGGATGGAACGTGGTTCACTCGCAGTAATTGCACCCAAAAGCCACTACGGACAATGGCAGGGAAAGCCAATAGATTCAGATTCCCTGTGCTAGGTGCGATAAATCACACATACTGTTATGCACGGAGTGGTGGTAGAGACTTGGGGTCATTACACAAGGATGTCTGTAAAGTTGTTTATACGTCATGCACACTGGGAATCAGTGATGATGTGAAGTTAAACTATATAACTGATCGGTATTATCGGGAAACGTGTCTACAGCAACATAAAAGTTCCGAGCAATGCGAACAGGAGTGTATTGATGACCCCCGGCACTTCTGTGGTTACTTTACCTTAGATGAATCAACACAGATGTGTCCAGAAGGTTATAACTGTACATGTAACTATCCCACATTCACGCCAGAAGACAAAGGTACGCAATTAGTGGATAAGGGATGGTGGTTATGTGGACACAATGCGTATGCACACCTACCAGCAAACTGGTCAGGAGTGTGTGCTCCTGTACATCTCAAAGATCACACAATTATAATCTATGCCAACAACACCGAGAACATAGCACAGAAGCGTTTTAAACGAGATTTGAATGAATATGAGTTCAAACCACACGACTCAGTGTGGGGCACAGATGTACCACAAGAGTTTAAACACTGGACAGATGGAGAAAAGGTCTCCATTAGCCTTTTTCCGTGGGTAGGAGTGGCAAAGAACATATTGAGATTGGAAACAGTTGCATTGGCCGGCTCGTGGGATCAGTTGTTACTAGTACTTTGCTGCAGGTGGAAGAACAATCTCTACTGGACGACGATGAAGAGGAATCGGAAGAAGAATGGATCAATGTAATACAAGATGTAAAAGAAATGTTCAAGATGTCTTAAGCTGTACACATGTTGAATTCTGAGTGTAAGAAATGTGTTTCTAGGAAAATGACGTAATGCACTGAAATTTCATGAAAATGTAAAGATGTAATACTGATGATGAAAATCTAGATGCATTTAACGATAAACAGGAGGGAAATGTGAGAAGGATTATTGTTATTGTTGTTATTAGTATTATCTTTAAATGCTATTGTATGTAGACTTTGAGTGTTTGAGGAATGTTGATAGGAAAAGAAGAACATGAGAGTGTCGTAAAAGTGCTGAAGCTGCTTACAATCAAGCTCAGCACTCAGATGTATCCTGTTGGTCAGGATTAGAGAAGTTTGTAAAGATGTCAGAAGACAATGAATTACGATATCCTGTTTAGACACCCATTCTGTTTGCACCAATAAAAGAGGTGAGCGAGCAGCAGACGAACGGAGTTGACAGAGGAAGCTTGAACTGCTGCTCGGCTCCCCCTTTGCAAAGGACTCCAGTTGTTTGCGTGGTTACTCTGAGTCTAGTGAACGAACAGTGCGGGTGATCAAAACTTCATCCTCACAAAATCTACCCACCTAAACCTGAGAATCTACCCACCTAATCCTGAGAATCTACACACCTAAACCTGAGAATCTACCCACCTAATCCTGAGAATCTACACACCTAAACCTGAGAATCTACCCACCTAATCCTGAGAATCTACCCACCTAAACCTGAGAATCTACCCACCTAAACCTGTACTTCACTTGGTCACTGATTACAGTGGGACTGGACTGTTCACGAACAGTCGGGAACATTTGCATCAAACCACAGAGCTAAATAGAAAAACAAAAACCAGCAAAACCTTCTTCATAGGTAGAATGAAGGCTCAGGAAAGAGGAAAACGTTCCTATCAACAGTCCTGGGTCAGAGCCGGGCCTCATTATGAAGTGAGAGTGGGGAAGAGAATGTGGTGGTTTTTTTAATTTAGTAAAAACAAATTATTCTTCTTAAGTGCAGCTACACACGTGTGTGTGTGTGTGTGTGTGTGTGTGTGTGTGCATGCGTGCGCGTGTTTACGTCGCCACTAAAAACCACTTGTACAGGTCAGGGACGTATCTGAAGACCCTGCTCACGCTCAGGTGGTGGCAGGCCTGGCAGATGGGGTGCAGGAACCGGTACTTTTCGTCAGCAAACGGGGTCCCGATGGTGTAAAACTTCCGCCAGTCGAAGTATCTCAGGTAGGCCTCCTCGTCCTGGTCGAGGCTCTGGAGGTGCGCGGCCAGGGCAGCGGAATCGGCAAAATCGTTCACGTGAATGAAGGAAGAACCCGGGACAAAACTCTCGTAGTTTCTCCTCGGGGGGCCCAGGGCCACCGGGACGGTCCCGAGGGCCAGAGGCGTGGTGAACTTCTCGGTGATGTAATCTCTGTGAATGGAGCTCTCGAAGGACAGGTAGAACTTGCAGCTTTTGATGGTGGACAGGTAGTCCTCGCCCTCCATCTTGTCGATGAGGTCCACCGCGATGTGCTTGAGGAGGTCCACGTAGGCGTTGTAGGTCTGATTGAAGGTGTTGGTCATCTCTTTGCTGTCCACGATCCAGCAGACCAAACGCCGCTTCGGCGGAGGCGTGAAGCCTTTTTCCGGGGTTTTCCTGGCGGAGACCTTCCACCGTACCTGGATGTCGGCGTCCTTCCTGTAAGTCATGGTCAGATTGAAAAGCGCTTGTATGCCCGGGATCTGCTGGGAGACCAAGGGGGGGTCTGGGTTGAACCAGATCCACCTCTGAGTTCTGGTGCGGGAGGTGGGCAGGTTGGACAGGTCCTGGCTGATTGCTTTGTGATATAACAAAACCCCGTCCACTTCGGAGGCCAACGATTTATCATCCGACAGCTGGCAGTCGCCAATCCCCAGGAGCGTCTTGCAATCCTGCAGATCGAACTTTTTGTTCTCGGGCCAGAACCAGACGAGCAACACGGGTTTTTTCCGGCGGGTCTTTGCCGACGCGTTCCCCGACTTCTCAGTCTCTGACCACTCGACCGGGGAAGGATGACATTTGGGTAAGGGGGACGACTTGAAGTACATTAATAACAGAACCGTGAGTGCGGACAGGATGAGGATCACCAGCGTCAGATTTCGCAACACGCCCGTGCTGAGGACGGTCATGATGGACCCTAGAAACAGGAATAGTCGCTTTAGCCACCGGAAACACATCCATGCTGCGGCCTCGAGCCGCCTCCCAAAGCCATTTTAATAAAACTAAGCGTTAAACTTCGACAGGATAAAGAACTTTACCTCAGTTTTGGGGCCGCCAGCCTCTCCCTCACCTGTCCTTCGATGCGCGCTGCCGTAACGCCTGAGCGAAGCCCCGCCCCTTTGTGGCTCGGGCAGCCCAGCCACATGACGTCACTCGAAGAAAAGTCATTGTTCGCACACTGTTACAATAGTGCACGTTAGATACTTTATTCTCAGACTAGAAAACAGAATTGCGTTGTGAGGAGTCAGTAGCGTGTGTGTGTGTTTTAAAAATAATGAGCAACACAACAGCATCCTGTCATTGCATTTCAGACAGGTGCAACATGACCTGCATGACATACTGTCAAACAGGTTTTCCGGGTTTGTGTTTGGTGAAGCAAGTTAATCAACACCAGACAGCCATCTTACCTTTTTCTGAATATGCCCTGAGGCGGCACCATCTACACTTACTAAATAATGGGTGCCGCAGGGCTGTGAGGTTTATAAACGTGGCGTCTGTGGTCGCTCCTTCCACATGGATCTGTTATAGCTGCAAACAATAGCTGCAATAATGCAATTATAGCTGTAATAATGCAGGTTTCACCTGCACGATACAGACCAACACTCTTGAGGCATCAGGTAGAGGATCACTAGAAAAGTTTAAAAAGTAGACTAACTCCTGCGCTGTGGTCATTCGGTATTATCACACACACACACGGAAAACTCGACTCATAACTGGGTCGTGCTACACTGGATATACAAATTAGCAAGTTTTTTTTGCGGCGCTGAGGGAGAAGAAAAGACCAAGCAAGCGTTCTGGTGTGTTAGACGACGGGGGGGATGACACCACTACCTTTCCTTTGTGTGAATAAAAAAACTGAATTAAGTCCAAGAATAAAAGAGAGCAGACTGACTGACATACATCAGTATAGTTTAAAGCACATTCGACCTTGTAACAGCCAGTTCCAAATGCCCACACCACTAAGCCAGTTATGTTGTCAGTGCAGTTTTATTTTCCTCGCTGAACAACTCCAGCATGGTGACACCCTCTGCTCGATGCCTGGCTCCCCGTTTCCACGTAGTCACACCCTGCTGCACAATTTACATCTGCTTAACACATAAGTACAATAGTGTGTAGGTGTGGGCGGCACGCTGGCTGTCAAAGATCCCAGGTCTTCTTCTTGTCAACTCTGGGTTGGAGAGAAGATAGGAGAGAGGTGGGCAAGGATCAGCAAAGGTCAACTGCGGCTCTTTTTTCTCTGTTTTCTCATTTTGTTCCCCACACACAGATTTGTATTTGTTCTGATTTCAGTTTGGCACACAGATCCTGGGTGCGTACCTCTTCGATATAAACCCACATTAAGCAAACCAGTGCGACAGGTTAGACAGCTTCTTCTGTGGGAAACATCCAGGTGTCTGGTTTGTACAGGAAGGAATTTTTACCTGCTGTATTTAACAGGGTGATTGTGCCCTGAGAGCCTGAGACACAGCCAATCAGCTTAATGGGTTACCGGCAGAATGCAAATAATTACATTTGAAATTAAATTTGTGCTGAACTTTGTGCTTTAAATCGGAGCGACAGATTTGGAAGGCAGCTCCATCTACACCTGCTTCTCAAACAAGCTTTAATGCTGCTCTGATGTGACACCTTTCACTCTGTTGTAAAATAAAATGACAGCGGTTTGTTGTCATAGCATACATGTTTCATTCTGTCTTTATAGCAAACACAGACTGACTGACCGGATGATGCTGGCTGGAATGTTGACATACTCCATCGGAATGATCCGTCCCAGCTCCTGGAGGCTGTTCACATATTTGAACACAAAAGCGTCACGTCACGTATGTAAAATGTGCCGTCACAAAGTTGCTACAAACTCAGGTGAACTGTCAGGTGAGCTGCTCCAACATTACCGACGTACATTTCAGAGTATGGGTGGAAGATTTCCTCTAAATGTTTCATTTCAGTTTTAATAAATCCATTTTTTTGAATCACCAAAATTGCTTTTCTTTTAACACTCTGAAGTTCAAAATCTTGATCTTTATTTTCTTGTGAAATGTTTCCATATTTTGGTAATGATGCCACTCTGAGGAAGGGACGTGGAGTTTACGGATTTACGAGGAAGTAACCTTATAAGTTATAAGCAGTCACGTGCGGTGAGGTTCATGGCTGGTGAGGCACTGACTCCTCAAGAGTCAGATTTATGATTGTAAGAACTGAAAAAAGCATCTTATTTCACCATTTTTCCAACAGCATACAACTACTGATAATGCTTCATATCCCATCAGCATTCCTCTTTCAATTACACTCACAAACCAACACAAACATATAGACAGGAACATATTTGTCCTATAAAGAACTTTCTTTTATAGCTATGGATAGAGCACCCACCTTGTGTTTTAAGAAATTCATATAAACTGTAAACAAATTAAAGTGCAGAAATGTTTGCAGCACGAATTGAATTTTTGTTATTTTTCAAACTTTAAATTCTGGTGCTTCAATAAATTTTAATAAAGTTTGCCTATTAAAATGAGCCAGCGCTGCAGCAAGAAAGCACCTGCCAACCTGCGTACGCCCCCTTGAGGTGAGCCAGAGTACTGCCTGCCTCACCTGCTGACTTTTCTCTGCACTTTATTGTGCGATCAGCAGGAAAAGTTCTCTCACACATGCATAAAAGACATTACATAGACTGCAGAAAGTCATGGTGTATAACGACTATTTCTGTAAAGTTCATATTAGCGATATGCTGAGGAACAAAAACTGGCACACCTCATGCAACCCAGTTTGTATTGGATCATGCAGTCAGACGTGAGGCACAATTCGCCCCTGCCTCACCCGCGGTTTCTGCCCTGGATTTGATCGGAAAAACTCAAATTCAGCAATTTTTACTCAATAAAATGGCAGAAATGTGTAGTCATACTCCAAATGCATTTTTAACACATATCAGTGGAAAATAATAATATTTATTTATGTACACTTGTTCTTTCTTTGGTCAGCATGACCGCACGTCAGTGGTTATAAGGAACGTTAAAAGTTAAAAAAGCTGGCTGGAACCTTATGAAGGGCCTTGTGATCCCCAGCAAAGTCCGTATAAACCAGGAAGGATGGACAATGATGAACATTTTAAGGTTTTTCTTCAGCCTGCGGGAAAAGAGGAGAATCAAAGAAGAATTAAAACAAACATAAAACACACAATCGTCCCAGAAAAACATAAATGTTGTTTACGTTCAGAGCCTGACTGCTGCCTCTTAGTAGCAAAGAGGAATGCAGAAGAACAGGCCTTGATGGCAGCATGTGTGAATATTACCTTCGATCAATCATCTGATAGCACTTTTTCATCCATGAAAATCCTGGTAGTCTCCTGCGTGGTGTGGCGCCATTCAGGTACACAATCATATAATCTTCTGCCACCATTAACTCCAAGGTGTTTATGACGTACCTGCATAAACCAGGGTAAATCACACTCTCTCTGCTCACAATTTGAAAACAGCCGTTTGTGTCACTGTAACATAATTCCATGCCCCCGTTGAGCTCAAATCTGTTTACTATTGAGCTTCACTCTTGGACACTTTTGGTGTCTGACACCAAAGAAACAAAAGAAAAACACAACTGGCAAAAACAGACCAAATGAACGTTGTTGGAGGATACTGCTCCATGTGGCGTCTACTTACAGAAAAAGGTTTTCCATGACATAACTGTAATTGTCACAGTTGCTGTCTGGCAGGAAGCATGCTGAAAACACAATGATGGCGTTTCGCTCGGCCTAAAAGCCTGTAAACGAGAGAGAAAACACTGAAAACGCACCACATAAACCCAGGCGGACCCTTGACTGTGAGCACCGCACGCATCCAGTAGAGGGCAGACTTGCCCTCTACTGGATGCGTCAAGTTCAATAACATGGTGTCTGCCAAACAAATACTCAAGAAATAGAAATGTTTGCATTAGTTTGGCTCATCCTGCTCATGTGTCGACTCTGCAGCCCGGCTATGCATACATGCCAACACCCAATCCTATATGAACACTGACAAAGACTGCTCACAATAAGTCAGGCAAACTTGTTGATCCAGTAAAAGTTGACTGACTGCTAGATGACCGTGTTGGTACCTGCTCCACCTAAGCACAGCTGCAGTCTTGGAAGGTTTTTGATGGTAATTTGATACGATGTATGCTAAAGGACGAGGGCGTTTGTATACATTTGGGGCTTTTCACTCTCTTAGGACCCAAAATGTGAATCCAGGGTTCCATTTGCTGCCTTCGGCTTCTTAACAGAAAGATCACAACATGTGAAAGTCAGTGGTGTACTGTTCTTTTATCACTGAACCCCCTCTAAGCTCGTGTCTTATCACCACCATGGTTTTACTTATTTCAAATTATAAATTGTCTCTAGTTCTTGTATTTCATGTATTTCATGCAGCCAATGAGTCAAAAATAAAAGAAGATCCACAGAACAAAAACCTTGTTGTGAATCAAAACCCAAAAATCAGTCAACTGGCTGCACCGCCTCCGGTCCCCAAGGTACCTGAACGCTCACCGGCCACTGTACCTCTCCAGGCTTCGGACTTCCAGCATCTTCCGATTAAGACACGAGGCACCGGAGGCCGAGCAGACAACTTATCTTTGCAAAATGTGTCATTCAACAGTCAGCTGCCAGATGATAACTGAATAAGAACATTCAATGAAAGAACACAGCAGGACGTACTTACACGGATCATAGCTGTGATGATTAAAGTTGCCGATTTTGGATGAATATATGAGGAGCAGCAGCAACAACAACAAACGGAATTTTAAAGCTGAAATTTTTGTCCGTTCTGACCCTAAAATGCTCGAATAATTATTAAGAAAAATAATTTTAAAAAAAAATCAATCCATTTGTTTCTTCTATTTAACTCTTTAAATGACCTAGTTGCAAAGAAACACCTCAGTACAGAAAAAAATAATTGCGTGTTATTATTTAATTGTGTGTTAATCATTAGCAGTCAGGGTCAAACACATGCCACCACTTATACATCACCACATAACATATCCCACTTATATTTCAAATGACCAAAAATAATATACTTTATTTTCCTGCACAAATGGAATTTAGTTTTCAAAATCAAAGTCAGCGATAATCAGGAATCAGTCACATTTACCTTTTTTGAACCCTTCCATTGGCACCCTGCAATCGGGATGAGAGATGTGTAAAATGATTAACTCAACATCAAGTCCAGTAGCCAGTTTAGTGCAGTAACATAAAACTGATAAAATAATAAAAGGAACAGAGCTGTAAAACACTTCATTTAGTACACACCCTGCACGGCTGGAGTGAAGGGCAAAATATCCAACGCCCGTATGCAGCAAAATCATTATAGAACATTTGAATCTGTAACGCAAAGTAGCTGTTTAGTGGCACCTTAACCTGAGCATCTACCCACCTAAACCTGAGAATCTACCCACCTAAACCTGAGCATCTACCCACCTAAACCTGAGCATCTACCCACCTAAACCTGAGAATCTACCCACCTAAACCTGAGCATCTACCCACCTAACCTGAGCATCTACCCACCTAAACCTGAGAATCTACCCACCTAACCTGAGAATCTACCCACCTAAACCTGAGAATCTACCCACCTAAACCTGAGAATCTACCCACCTAAACCTGAGAATCTACCCACCTAAACCTGAGAATCTACACACCTAAACCTGAGAATCTACCCACCTAAACCTGAGAATCTACCCACCTAAACCTGAGAATCTACCCACCTAAACCTGAGAATCTACCCAGCTAAACCTGTACTTCACTTGGTCACTGATTACAGTGGGACTGGACTGTTCACGAACAGTCGGGAACATTTGCATCAAACCACAGAGCTAAATAGAAAAACAAAAACCAGCAAAACCTTCTTCATAGGGCCAGAATGAATGCATAAACACAAAAGCAGACAATGAAACCCCCCCCCCCCCCAACAGGCTCAGGAAAGAGGAAAACGTTCCTATCAACAGTCCTGGGTCAGAGCCGGGCCTCATTATGAAGTGAGAGAGGGGAAGAGAATGTGGTGTTTTTTTTAATTTAGTAAAAACAAATTATTCTTCTTAAGTGCAGCTACACACGTGTGTGTGTGTGTGTGTGTGTGTGTGTGTGTGTGTGTGTGTGTGTGCGTGCGCGTGTTTACGTCGCCACTAAAAACCACTTGTACAGGTCAGGGACGTATCTGAAGACCCTGCTCACGCTCAGGTGGTGGCAGGCCTGGCAGATGGGGTGCAGGAACCGGTACTTTTCGTCAGCAAACGGGGTCCCGATGGTGTAAAACTTCCGCCAGTCGAAGTATCTCAGGTAGGCCTCCTCGTCCTGGTCGAGGCTCTGGAGGTGCGCGGCCAGGGCAGCGGAATCGGCAAAATCGTTCACGTGAATGAAGGAAGAACCCGGGACAAAACTCTCGTAGTTTCTCCTCGGGGGGCCCAGGGCCACCGGGACGGTCCCGAGGGCCAGAGGCGTGGTGAACTTCTCGGTGATGTAATCTCTGTGAATGGAGCTCTCGAAGGACAGGTAGAACTTGCAGCTTTTGATGGTGGACAGGTAGTCCTCGCCCTCCATCTTGTCGATGAGGTCCACCGCGATGTGCTTGAGGAGGTCCACGTAGGCGTTGTAGGTCTGATTGAAGGTGTTGGTCATCTCTTTGCTGTCCACGATCCAGCAGACCAAACGCCGCTTCGGAGGAGGCGTGAAGCCTTTTTCCGGGGTTTTCCTGGCGGAGACCTTCCACCGTACCTGGATGTCGGCGTCCTTCCTGTAAGTCATGGTCAGATTGAAAAGCGCTTGTATGCCCGGGATCTGCTGGGAGACCAAGGGGGGGTCTGGGTTGAACCAGATCCACCTCTGAGTTCTGGTGCGGGAGGTGGGCAGGTTGGACAGGTCCTGGCTGATTGCTTTGTGATATAACAAAACCCCGTCCACTTCGGAGGCCAACGATTTATCATCCGACAGCTGGCAGTCGCCAATCCCCAGGAGCGTCTTGCAATCCTGCAGATCGAACTTTTTGTTCTCGGGCCAGAACCAGACGAGCAACACGGGTTTTTTCCGGCGGGTCTTTGCCGACGCGTTCCCCGACTTCTCAGTCTCTGACCACTCGACCGGGGAAGGATGACATTTGGGTAAGGGGGACGACTTGAAGTACATTAATAACAGAACCGTGAGTGCGGACAGGATGAGGATCACCAGCGTCAGATTTCGCAACACGCCCGTGCTGAGGACGGTCATGATGGACCCTAGAAACAGGAATAGTCGCTTTAGCCACCGGAAACACATCCATGCTGCGGGCTCGAGCCGCCTCCCAAAGCCATTTTAATAAAACTAAGCGTTAAACTTCGACAGGATAAAGAACTTTACGTCCGTTTTGGGGCCGCCAGCCTCTCCCTCACCTGTCCTTCGATGCGCGCTGCCGTAACGCCTGAGCGAAGCCCCGCCCCTTTGTGGCTCGGGCAGCCCAGCCACATGACGTCACTCGAAGAAACTTGAAGAAAAGTCATTGTTCGCACACTGTTACAATAGTGCACGTTAGATACTTTATTCTCAGACTAGAAAACAGAATTGCGTTGTGAGGAGTCAGTAGCGTGTGTGTGTGTGTGTGTGTGTGTTTTAAAAATAATGAGCAACACAACAGCATCCTGTCATTGCATTTCAGACAGGTGCAACATGACCTGCATGACATACTGTCAAACAGGTTTTCCGGGTTTGTGTTTGGTGAAGCAAGTTAATCAACACCAGACAGCCATCTTACCTTTTCTGAATATGCCCTGAGGCGGCACCATCTACACTTACTAAATAATGGGTGCCGCAGGGCTGTGAGGTTTATAAACGTGGCGTCTGTGGTCGCTCCTTCCACATGGATCTGTTATAGCTGCAAACAATAGCTGCAATAATGCAATTATAGCTGTAATAATGCAGGTTTCACCTGCACGATACAGACCAACACTCTTGAGGCATCAGGTAGAGGATCACTAGAAATAGAAAAGTCTGGACAAACCCAGGAACCCCCCTCACCACCACAGACAGCACGGACAACACACAATTCACCCACGAACAAGAACCAACCGCATCAAAGCATTCCTGGACATGAACCTTCACCACAGAGAAGAAAGTAGCATCCAGATCACAAACCCACTCAAAGAGGAGTACCCCCTCTGGACCTCAGCACACCGACTTCCAGTGGTCAGAACTCTTTAGAACCGGACCAGCACCATAACCAACAATGAGGACAGACAGGAGAAGCAAAACCAAGTACAACACTCTCCCACGATCTGCCAATAGCGCAATGTAAAGGGTGGCAAGAACAAGCCAAGCAGGAAGAAGAAAGAGGAAAAGAAACAAAAATAAAAACAGAAATGGAGACTCAATAGCTCTGAGATGTGCCGGGGGGGGGGGTGTAACTGGACCGATGCAATGCAGGTTGAGAAAAATACCAAAACAGTAGCAGAACCACACACACAACTCTGAAAACGCCCAAAGGCCCGTGAACACCGGTCCGGTAAGGCAGCCTCATTTACAAACGCCACGAAAAGGACCTACAATGGAGAAACTGGAAGACCACAGGCACAAACCTTTTGAAAGCTCCCCTCAGCCATCTTTAGACGCTTGAAACACTGAGTCCGCAGAGACGGAGATCTTTGTAAGAAATATTTGAAATAAAGCAGAAGGTATTTGATCTCCTCACAGGTCCAGCAATGAGTGTTGACACCAAGCAAACCCATTGCTTTATAAAATAAGCCAGGGATTAAAAGGCACTAAATCTTGTTTTGACTAATACTGTGATACACCCACACAAAGGTGGGATGTCCAAACGCTTCAGGGCTGCACTTCATGGCCTCAAAGCATGTGGAGAAGCAAGACGATCCACATTTGTGGCTGAGGTCAAGAAGACTCTTTAAGGGCTGTTGGCAGCTCCAAGCTGGATTATTCTGTCTGAACTTTAGTCTTTTTTTGAGATGATCAAAGGATGTGTTGTTTCTCAATCAATCAATCAATCAATCAATCAATCAATCAATCAATCAATCAATCAATCAATCAATCAATCAATCAATCAATCAATCCTTGTTACTTATTTAGCTTAATCATCTCAGAGGCTTTACTTTCTTACTTTTACTTGAGTAGAAAAGTCGAATCAGTACATTGACTTTGATCAGAGTATTTTTTTTGGCATCCACACATTTACTGAAGGACAGAATGTGACGCCAGTGCTGCTGTGTTGCATCAAATGAGCGCGTTCCACTCAGGTGTCTCCATCACAGGGCAACATCTGGGCACATCTGCCAGCATGCACAGCTGCTGGTGCCACATAAAATAAAGGAGAGAAAATGAGAGAGAAAAGGGAAAAGCTGATGCCGTACATGGTCTCACAACCAGGCACACACACACACACACGCACACACACACGCACACACACACACAAAAACAACCACATTGGGACTCTTTGAATGGGCAGTTTTGAATAGAATCTCCTTTTAATGAAGTACTTGGCATATTTTACAATAAAGGAATCCCACCTCAGGCCAAAAGGGATACAAATGTAAGTTTAAAAAGTAGACTAACTCCTGCGCTGTGGTCATTCGGTATTATCACACACACACACGGAAAACTCGACTCATAACTGGGTCGTGCTACACTGGATATACAAATTAGCAAGTTTTTTTTGCGGCGCTGAGGGAGAAGAAAAGACCAAGCAAGCGTTCTGGTGTGTTAGACGACGGGGGGATGACACCACTACCTTTCCTTTGTGTGAATAAAAAAACTGAATTAAGTTGAACTCCAAGAATAAAAGAGAGCAGACTGACTGACATACATCAGTATAGTTTAAAGCACATTCGACCTTGTAACAGTCAGTTACAAATGCCCACACCACTAAGCCAGTTATGTTGTCAGTGCAGTTTTATTTTCCTCGCTGAACAACTCCAGCATGGTGACACCCTCTGCTCGATGCCTGGCTCCCCGTTTCCACGTAGTCACACCCTGCTGCACAATTTACATCTGCTTAACACATAAGTACAATAGTGTGTAGGTGTGGGCGGCACGCTGGCTGTCAAAGATCCCAGGTCTTCTTCTTGTCAACTCTGGGTTGGAGAGAAGATAGGAGAGAGGTGGGCAAGGATCAGCAAAGGTCAACTGCGGCTCTTTTTTCTCTGTTTTCTCATTTTGTTCCCCACACACAGATTTCTATTTGTTCTGATTTCAGTTTGGCACACAGATCCTGGGTGCATACCTCTTCGATATAAACCCACATTAAGCAAACCAGTGCGACAGGTTAGACAGCTTCTTCTGTGGGAAACATCCAGGTGTCTGGTTTGTACAGGAAGGAATTTTTACCTGCTGTATTTAACAGGGTGATTGCGCCCTGAGAGCCTGAGACACAGCCAATCAGCTTAACGGGTTACCGGCAGAATGCAAATAATTACATTTGAAATTAAATTTGTGCTGAACTTTGTGCTTTAAATCGGAGCGACAGATTTGGAAGGCAGCTCCATCTACACCTGCTTCTCAAACAAGCTTTAATGCTGCTCTGATGTGACACCTTTCACTCTGTTGTAAAATAAAATGACAGCGGTTTGTTGTCATAGCATACATGTTTCATTCTGTCTTTATAGCAAACACAGACTGACTGACCGGATGATGCTGGCTGGAATGTTGACATACTCCATCGGAATGATCCGTCCCAGCTCCTGGAGGCTGTTCACATATTTGATCTTACTGCTGAACTTTGTGCTGAAGAAAAACACAAAAGCGTCACGTCACGTATGTAAAATGTGCCGTCACAAAGTTGCTACAAACTCAGGTGAACTGTCAGGTGAGCTGCTCCAACATTACCGACGTACATTTCAGAGTATGGGTGGAAGATTTCCTCTAAATGTTTCATTTCAGTTTTAATAAATCCATTTTTTTGAATCACCAAAATTGCTTTTCTTTTAACACTCTGAAGTTCAAAATCTTGATCTTTATTTTCTTGTGAAATGTTTCCATATTTTGGTAATGATGCCACTCTGAGGAAGGGACGTGGAGTTTACGGATTTACGAGGAAGTAACCTTATAAGTTATAAGCAGTCACGTGCGGTGAGGTTCATGGCTGGTGAGGCACTGACTCCTCAAGAGTCAGATTTATGATTGTAAGAACTGAAAAAAGCATCTTATTTCACCATTTTTCCAACAGCATACAACTACTGATAATGCTTCATATCCCATCAGCATTCCTCTTTCAATTACACTCACAAACCAACACAAACATATAGACAGGAACATATTTGTCCTATAAAGAACTTTCTTTTATAGCTATGGATAGAGCACCCACCTTGTGTTTTAAGAAATTCATATAAACTGTAAACAAATTAAAGTGCAGAAATGTTTGCAGCACGAATTGAATTTTTGTTATTTTTCAAACTTTAAATTCTGGTGCTTCAATAAATTTTAATAAAGTTTGCCTATTAAAATGAGCCAGCGCTGCAGCAAGAAAGCACCTGCCAACCTGCGTACGCCCCCTTGAGGTGAGCCAGAGTACTGCCTGCCTCACCTGCTGACTTTTCTCTGCACTTTATTGTGCGATCAGCAGGAAAAGTTCTCTCACACATGCATAAAAGACATTACATAGACTGCAGAAAGTCATGGTGTATAACGACTATTTCTGTAAAGTTCATATTAGCGATATGCTGAGGAACAAAAACTGGCACACCTCATGCAACCCAGTTTGTATTGGATCATGCAGTCAGACGTGAGGCACAATTCGCCCCTGCCTCACCCGCGGTTTCTGCCCTGGATTTGATCGGAAAAACTCAAATTCAGCAATTTTTACTCAATAAAATGGCAGAAATGTGTAGTCATACTCCAAATGCATTTTTAACACATATCAGTGGAAAATAATAATATTTATTTATGTACACTTGTTCTTTCTTTGGTCAGCATGACCGCACGTCAGTGGTTATAAGGAACGTTAAAAGTTAAAAAAGCTGGCTGGAACCTTATGAAGGGCCTTGTGATCCCCAGCAAAGTCCGTATAAACCAGGAAGGATGGACAATGATGAACATTTTAAGGTTTTTCTTCAGCCTGCGGGAAAAGAGGAGAATCAAAGAAGAATTAAAACAAACATAAAACACACAATCGTCCCAGAAAAACATAAATGTTGTTTACGTTCAGAGCCTGACTGCTGCCTCTTAGTAGCAAACAGGAATGCAGAAGAACAGGCCTTGATGGCAGCATGTGTGAATATTACCTTCGATCAATCATCTGATAGCACTTTTTCATCCATGAAAATCCTGGTAGTCTCCTGCGTGGTGTGGCGCCATTCAGGTACACAATCATATAATCTTCTGCCACCATTAACTCCAAGGTGTTTATGACGTACCTGCATAACCCAGGGTAAATCACACTCTCTCTGCTCACAATTTGAAAACAGCCGTTTGTGTCACTGTAACATAATTCCATGCCCCCGTTGAGCTCAAATCTGTTTACTATTGAGCTTCACTCTTGGACACTTTTGGTGTCTGACACCAAAGAAACAAAAGAAAAACACAACTGGCAAAAACAGACCAAATGAACGTTGTTGGAGGATACTGCTCCATGTGGCGTCTACTTACAGAAAAAGGTTTTCCATGACATAACTGTAATTGTCACAGTTGCTGTCTGGCAGGAAGCATGCTGAAAACACAATGATGGCGTTTCGCTCGGCGTAAAAGCCTGTAAACGAGAGAGAAAACACTGAAAACGCACCACATAAACCCAGGCGGACCCTTGACTGTGAGCACCGCACGCATCCAGTAGAGGGCAGACTTGTGCGCTTTCAAACTAACGCATACGACACAATCTGGCAACACTGGATTTACCAGTGCTCAGAACTTGTACAATTTTAAGAGGCCCAGGCCTGTCTGGGGGGGGATCACCATTTTAGCTTAACTTTATCTTAAATCGATGAGACAGGGAGGAGAATTGAATGAAATTTCATCATTTTCGTTTGAATACCTCCGTGAGAAATGACTCTTTTGTATGGCTCAATGCTTTTCATGTCAATGCGATGCTCTTGCTCTCCCATCGCGATGCTCCTCCACATCCTGTCGTCGCCGTTCTCGGCTCCACTTGGTTCTGCTCCTGCACCCAGGTTCGACTCTTCTAACTCCCCTGTTTGCCACAGGAAGACATTAACAGACTTTTATTACAGTTCCTAAAGTTATGCTCCACGTTTTTGATGATACACTTGTTTGTTCTATTGGTGAAATGACCGTGTCGGTCGGCTTCATCCGGAGTGTCCAGCTCATCGACGCTGACATCCAGGTCGTCACCGGTGTCCAGAGCATCGTCCTCTGTGTCGAGAGCATCTTCTGACAGGACAGAACCCTCACTTTGCTCCAGCGACACGTCCGCTTGTGGAGAAAACCACTTTCTGCTCTGGTGGGACCCAGTGGGCAGATCTGCAGAGGAGGAATTATACTTGTCAGCTCACAGAGCTGTCATCCATCCCTTAGTTCATTTTAAATGGATGTTTTTGGATCTAGTCTAGTGGACTGTGTCAGTTTGATAAAAGCAGAGCACTAGTGCTCTACTCATGTTGCCATCTCATTACAGGAGAGAGGCTGAGAGGACTGCTATCACAAACATGTTCCCATTCTTACATTTGCTTCTCTTTGGCTCTTTTTCATTTAAACTGAAAATGCTATTTCTGAATATGTAATTTCCCCACTTAATTCTATTCTGAGTCCAAAAAATTTATCTTAATATTCAAAATCTGATCACCTGAAATAAAACTGTAAGTGTGAATCGAAATATTAATATACCAAAACAACAACTCACATTCTGATGTTTAACAGTACAAGCTGAATTTTCTGTTTATTTACCTGCGCTGTTGTCCATGTGCTCAGCAACCTCTTCACTGGGCACCATTTTCATCATCATCTTCATCCCTGCTGAACCCTCTCCCTGTTGGGTCTGCCTGCGCAAAGGCACAGAAACACAGTAATGAGCCACTGCATAAATAAACATTGCTATCGTTGCTGCTAGCATAGTCACGGCCACAAATAATACTGGGCCAAACACACCAAGGACAAACATTTATCAAGCCAATCAATCTAAGTCTTTTCATGAGAGGGTGCGAGGGAAATATGGTGACTCTGTAAAAGATAAGAGACGACAAGCAGACAGAAGGAAATTATGTCACTCCTTCATTCCTAGGCAGTGTGTGGGTTGTGCTGACAATAGTGAACAGTGTTGCAACTAAAGATCATCTAAAACACTCAGATTAATATATACAGGCATGTACAGTGGCACAAATATTCCTTGTAGAGGCAACATACTAGAATTAAATGATGGCATTAATTAAGCTATGAAAAACATGTAAAAAAAAAGATGTAAGCTGTCAAATTCTTTGGTACGGGGTATAAAATGGTGACCTATCTAAAGGATATCTTCTGCCCCCTTGTGACGACAATCGTGTAGTGCTGTTGGAGCACAACTGAGGCTTACCTTTGCAGGAGAAAGTCAACATATTCCTCTGGCCTGTACTGTGGATGAACGTCTCTCTCTGGGTAGACGTTTAATCTGCACGGATGACCGTCAAACTGGTACTGAGTGTGATTGGGCTCATATTGACATTGGCCATCAGCTTGATCCTGAGAGAGCGGTAGGCCAGAAGTGTACCTGCTGTTAGAGTCTCCATACTGGCTTCCAGACATGTAATTACACCTGGAACCAGGCTCATCCAAGCTGTAATCAGCAGGGACTCCAGAATCATAATAGTGCTCAGCCTGCTCAGGTCCATACTGCATGACTGAGGCATCAGAAGTAAACTCAGCATAAACGTCTGAATTGTTTGATTGGTAATTGGGCTTGATATCTAGACAGGCTGAGCTTGCACCTTGGTTTTCTGTTCTTTGGTCAATATGATGGTAATTGTAGCCATATTGGGTGTGACCTTGAGTTTCACTGTCACTTCCCGTCCACTGGAG
The DNA here is from genome assembly GCF_901000725.2 of Takifugu rubripes. NCBI lineage: Eukaryota > Metazoa > Chordata > Actinopteri > Tetraodontiformes > Tetraodontidae > Takifugu > Takifugu rubripes. The sequence continues at coordinate 12,823,018 of NC_042305.1, read as the reverse complement.
TGCAGCATTGCGGTTGGTTGATTGGGCGGGAAACTGAGATCCGCCTTTTCGTTGCCTTCATTTAGGAAAGTTGAGGCAGAGACAAAAGAAATTTAGACTTCTATTCAGTTGTATGGAATAGATGGATGTTGGAATAGATGTTGATAATTCTATCCTTGTTAGGACATTCATAGACATAATACATTCTGCAGCCCCTTATCTTAACCCCGTCACCACTAAATGCCTAACTCTAATTACCCTAACTTAAGGTCTTAACACTCGAAGAGCAATTTAAAATTGAGAGGACTTGGCAACTGTCAGCCCACCACAGACATTTCCTCACGTATCACATGAAAAGTGTATTCTGGCCCTCACTTCCTAGCGTGCACGCAAACACAAACACACCTTGTAGCATTAGGGGAGCAGTTGCTATTAGCTGTGGTGAAGCTACGGCTGTAATGAGGCAGGTAATGCATATTTAATGAGGCGTGAACAGATTTATAAACACACGCAGAGAAGCGCAGATGAACGCCCATCGCACTTTTAGGGTGCCTATGCATGAAATCCTCCAACGTGCACATGCACCATTTCTCACGCGTAATCCGTTTCTGTCACGCTAATAAAATAGTCCCTCGTTCACACATTTCAGAAACATGATCATATGGAGAGAATAAGAGGGAGAGTTAGAGCAGAGAGAGAAAGAGTTGGGAGAAAGAACTTAATTAGATTAGGTATAAATTTGATCTGCTTATATACGTTCATCATGTTATGCTTTAGTAGCTTTATCTCTAATGTGCTACTCCCGAAAGCATGTGTTCAGCGTTATTACTCTACCTTAAATCGAAAGGGTAGGTGTCCCGAGAAGCTTCCTGGTCACTGATTTGTTGTTTGATTGACCATTTGTCTTGAACAAGGACAGAACTGACGAGCTGTCCGCCGCAGTAATCAGCTGCATTCTGTTGGAATTTGTCCCTTTCTGGAAGCAGAGAACCCTCGTTAAGCTCTTCAGCATAATGTAAGAGCTGAGCAGATCCAGACTGGTGTCCTTCTTCCATCTCACTCTGTGGCTCTGAGCTCCACTGTCCCAGAATATCCGGTGTTGGATTAATGCCTTCTTCATGTTCCGCCTGATCGTTCTCCTCTTCCATTAGATCTCCAGAAAATGGCAAACCAAGACCTCTGTCAGTTGAAACACCTGATTCACTTAGTGGGGTACCAGAGGAGCTGGTGCGGGACAGGGAACTGTGGCTAATGATGGGGGACTGTGGTTCAGATGTGGTCTGAGGTGTTTCCGTCCTTGCTAACTGGCCTTTCCATGTCTGAATGTCACCCAAAGAAGTGGGGGGTGCAGAGGGGGACTGCCCACCTTCGTCTGAGTCTTCCATTGAGATTTGTGAATGAACGTAAACCTCCTCTCTGGCTTTCAGGAAGTGATCTGATGGGTACCTTAAAGATGGAGAAAGGCTGCGGGACAGGCTGCTGGAGTTTCCATCATGGTTTCCATCTTCTACCAGTGGCTGAATAGAATGACTTGGTTGGGTGTAACTAGTTACTTCCATCATTGGATGCCTGCTGGTAGCACTTCCAGAGTTCTCTTGATCACGATGCACAGCTTGAAGTTGGTCTTGCTGTACTCTGGCAGCATAGGAGACCCTGCTAAACATCTCGGTTACCTTTCCTGTTTCATCTGATTGCCTGTGAACCTGCTTGCGCCTACTGCAGCCTTCTCTCTCAGCCTCTTTTACTGTGCCGGACACAATGATGTATTCCATTTCCAGGCCGGATGAGTCCCCATCAGAATTGGACCTGAGGTCATCTTGACTACCGGGATGAAGACTCTCACGGCTGCACCTCAGTGTTTCCTGTTCTCCCCACTTGCTGGAATGAAGAGAAGTGGCTTCTGTTTCTATACCTGTCACACCCCCTGTACTCTTACTGGTAGGTTTATTTTGAAGATCATGGATAGACCCATCGTCTTGATGACTTATTGCGATCTGAAAGTCATGTGGCGACAAAGCTGACCCGATTCCATCGTGTTTGTGATCACCACTGCCACTGCCCGCCGCCAGGATAGTCGTTATTCCGGTCAGATCCATCATCCCTGGACTCGACTGGTGGTCGGCTGAGGTGTCATGACTGATTACGGGGATGTCTACCAGAAGAAATGGGGAGTGATTACTGGTTTGCTCACTCCAATCGGCATCTTCCTCTGACCTTTCTCCACTTTTGTTGTCATATTTACTTTCAACTGAACTTCCCCTGCTTAAATGACCAGACTCACTAGTTCCTCCAAACCGGAACACCTGGCTTTCCTGTTGTTGCCCTGCTGTGTATGCGGTCTTCCCCAGATAATCCTCCTGTTGGGATTGATAATGCTCTTCATTGATCTGATTGGGTTTGGTCACGGCTACAAAGGGGCTGGTCTGTTGCTCCAGCTGTATAAGGCCTATAACAGGGCTGACGTAGGCCTCGGGTGAGGAGGCGAGGCTCCAATTGCTAGAACCTACATTGTCATATTCTGAAGTAGAGGTGACCATACCAGGAACAGGTATGCTCATGTCAGCACTGCGCAGCTCTTGCAGATCATCCTTTTGGCTCTGAATATGTGGATGTTTATCTTCGTCCAGTGTTCCATCCTCAACTGACTCAATGACTATTTTCACATTGTAGTCAGGTTCCACTTTATGGAGAGTCTGCTGAAGCCCTTTGTGTGTATCTATGTCCTTCTCTGTAGCTTTCTCTTTGTTTTCACGTGGCTCGGGAGAAACAATACCCTCTAGTGCTGCCATGTAATTTCCGTTTCCGTTTTCAGATGCTTCTGGGGTTGTTAGAGAAGAGGAGCTGTCTTCCTGTATGGTCGTGTTCCACATTGCCATCCCACTATCAGTGAATCCTTGTGGACTGTCCACAGTGGCTTCAGCACCAGCAGTGGGGCTCAGTGTACAGAAAGAACCATAAGTCTCAGATGCGTTGTCAGGGGTGGTGAGAGGTGAAAGGCTGTCATCCCGGATGGTCATATTCCACATATCTAATGAATCAGGGTATGATGTGGTCGTGCCGCTGTCGGATTTGAGAAATCCCTTCTGAGCTGTGTATGTCCAGAAGTCCAGGAGCTCCATCTGTCTGTCTCCTTTTTTCCCTTGCGTCCCTTCATCCTCTTCTTTTGATGTATCTGGTGTCAAAGTGTTGAACACGGCTTTCTTCCTGGACAGTGAAGATGTCTTTTCTTTCACTCCAATCACACCAAGTCTGCTTTTTCCAGTTTCGTCCTCCTCCGGTGGAGTCAACTGCAGATATGACAAAGAAACGGGATTCCATTGATCTTTAGCTATAGAATCTGGGTTCCAGGTGTCATATGATTCAGTTGGCTCTATGACCAGACTAAGCTGGGGTTCGAGGGTTTGAAATCTCCCCCTTGAGTGTAAAGACTCATCTTCATTTCGTTTTTCTGTCAGTTCTCTCCCACTGACTTCCTCCATGATATTTATCGGACTTTCGGTATCCATGGTCAGGTTCCAGGCAGTGCTGTCGCTGGAGGTTGATGCGCCTTGCGTGTCAAGCTCATCCCAGGTCTCCGACAGAGACGAGGACATGCTGTCCTTGTGTTGTAAGCTGTTGATCCTTTCAACAACATCTTCTGGGAAGAACCTGACGCCACAACTGCTGGGCGGACGGCTACCTACCACGCTGTTGACCGGAGTTGGAGGAACCACAGTGTCCATCGTGTCATTCCTCTGGATTTGATCGTGCTGGTCAACCGAGGAAATCCTTCTTTGGAGCCCCTCCACAGCACTGGAACCAGAGAAGTCCACCAAGTTCAGTTCTTCAAGTTCTGAAAAGCTGGAGCTCTCTTCTCTTTTTGCTCCTCTTGATTTACAGCTTGTCATTTCCTTTCCCGCTGAGTTATCGTTGCCGCGTAGAGGATCAAAGCTTAACAAGTCAAGGTTTTCACTTTTATTTCTGCTGTGGCGATGCTTCTTCCTCTCAGGTGGGACAGGAGGGGAGAGACAAGAGAAAACCACCGGAGACTGGTTTCTTACTAAGACCCCAGGTGTCACCCCTCCTGCTGTAATGTCGCCTACTGGGCTCTCATCACTGAGGAACACAGAGCTCGCTTTGGAGGAGCGGCTGCTACGGATGGTGGTCATGCCGCTGTCGGGGCTCACAAGCTCCACCACGGCCCCCACCTCACCTCCTGTGTCATCTTCTGCTGTGGCTGTACTAAATAAGGGAGAAAAAGGTTTTAAAATGTAATCACCTCAAAATACCAATAAAAACTAATGACAGTTGCTACATTTTTAGGCGAGAGGGAAAATCAAAGAGATGCATTTAATTACGTAGGTAACGCCGCCATATCTGCGGTGCCTCCTTCAAGTCGCTCCATGTCAGAGCCGTCCATGTCATTAATACCAGATGACCCCTGGGAGAACTCTATGCTTCCCGCTACTCCTTCTGTGGATGAGGTCCTACTGCTGGGGTGGCAGGATAACACCGAGCTCCGCCTGTTGACGAAGCCCTTCAGAAGTTCCTCTATGTCCTCTACAAGCGGAGGAGGAGATCCAAAGGACAGGGGGGTGTTTAAAGGTATGTGATACACCTGAAGACTGTCTCTGGCCTCCAGTGCACCAGAAAGACACCAGCTGGAAGATTCTTCCAACTCACAGCAGATCTGTAATCAAAGCCACAAAAGTTTTTACTCATCCATCCATCCATCCATCCATCCATCCATCCATCCATCCATCCATCCATCCATCATTGGCCAGATGGTGCACTTGTTAGCAGGTGAACCGTAATGTTAAAGAAATATGCTTTGATATCTTATTAATTTGTAGATAAAAAGAAAAGTGTAGTTAGGTCATTAGCCCAGAGGACTCAAAGCTAGAGGGTTTGATTCTTGTTCAGGCTTTTCAACGAGTTTGCTTATTCCTTTTAATCACAAAATGCCTATTAATTTGATTGTAGACTGAAAAAAAAACCTTGGTGTGTGTGTGTGTGTGTGCGTGTGCGTGTGTGTGTGTGTGTCCTGGCCAGGGTTTATTCGTGCCTCTCACCCAGTGACGTCTGGGATAAACCAGCAAAGCCAGTGACCCTGATTAGTAATACCAAATATAGATGATGTATGTATGTAAACAACATATGGCTCTGGAAATGCTGATTGTCATCGGGGAAATGTCACCGAATTTTACGTATGAGGTACGAGTATGAGGGTCAGAGTGTCCCTAATTTCAATTAGTACCTGGTTCAGGAGATCTGTGTGGTATGAGAAGACTGCCACCTGCTGGTCAGGAGGATGTTTAGCAGTGATGGACAACAGAACCACCAGCCCGTCATAGTCGTGTTGTTCACTGAAGGATTTCACATCATCGTACCAGTCCTGGTAAGAAAAATCCAGTTACACGGCATTTACTGTACGATACAACGGTAGTTCTGAACATCCTAACTTCCACTGACATGGCAATACTGCGGTTACGGCTTTTGTAGAAACTTTGTCAGACGTTTACTGCACACGCAATCTCTTCTCTCCCATAAGCCTTCATCTGTGGCAATGAAAGACGAAGTTGTCAAGACGCACAGAGGGGTAGAGAGACAATTTGTGATTTATTGTTTGGAAATTAACTGTTTGCTCTTAAAAGTGCCACCATGCACAGATTATGGTAATTCAATGCCAGGCGCGATGATTGATGGAGAGAAAGTTGCATTAATTAATTGTTTTGTTTGTCAAGCGAACTTGTTTTTTCCCTCTTCTTTTCTTTCGGGAATGATTAACAACGAGCGCTGGGAAAGCCATCATTTGCAACGCCGGCTTACATATACAGCGCGCAGAGCTGTACTTTGGAAAACATGTTTGCTTGATTAATGCAGAGCTGTTGTGCGACTGTTTATTTTGTCAGGTTTTCCGAATCGATGTTGTCAAGTTTATTTAAGAGGAACTTTTAAACAAAAGTGAAACGAAGCAAGCGCAGGAAGTTTAGGAGACTCTTTTCTGCGTGGTTACACTCGCTTGGAATGTGTGTGTTGCCCCTCGTTGGTCTGGCCTGTGTGTGTGTGATGTATATGTATATGTTTAGGTCTACTGGAAGTGAGTGATGAGCGCCGCAGGCGCCGTATCCTCCAAGGCTGTGTCAATATTAACCTGGGAGGATGTCGGGCTGCAGCGCTCTTCCTCTGATCCTCCCTCCACCCTTTCAGTTTTCTCTCCCTGCACAATATGGCTGCTGTCAGACTCGGCCCCATCCATCCTCACCCGCGCACGCTCAAACACCAACTCACACTCGTGTCTCCACTGACACTCCCATTTCTCATCGCTGATACCCTGATGAGTGCAATGAAGCCTCCCGAGATTTGTTAAAACATACATATTCACTCACATAAGTGCAAACACACAAAAACGAGGAGGCTCTAGACACAAACACGTGTGCACGACGGTACCGACCGCGGGCGAGCTGCACCAATAATTATGTTTATATGTAAAATTGTGTGATGAGGCAATAAAACCTTTGTGATTTACAATTGAACATGCAAGGAAATCCTAAAATAATGCTGATATACTGACTACACACACACACACACACACACACACAGGGAAATGTAGTCAGAAAATGAGCAGAGTGCAAATCTCCCTGATAACACGCAGGGCGACAGTCTGTCTGCCATTTGGCTCTTAACAGCGTAAATTACTACTCATATTGCACACCCCTCCGCTTCCTCCCTCTTTCTGCCACCCTCAGATACACAGATTGCCTTTTCTTATAAATTACCAACACGATTGCTGCGAAAATCCACTTGCTAACAGCCTCCAAGTACACTATAGCGCTTCTTTATTGTTGGGTCTGTGGTAAGTCACAAAGATTGCGAGTAAGATCCTTTACTATAAATAAATGCGACTGACAGGGGAGGTCCAGTAATTGATGATCGGGGAGGAACACACTCAGGACAGTTTAGGACAACTGGCAATATTGGAGCTATTTTGAACAGGAGTACAAGAGTTCGCACCAATTTAAGGGGTTTGGCGGCTGCTTTAACAACAGTCTCTGCCATTATCCAAACTCAAAGACATTTAAACACAAATTGCATGAAATGACTCGTGGCTTTTTCGTGCTGCAGCGTTTTCTTCTTCTCTTGTATATCTCCATTCATCATCTTTCCCCTGCCTCACCTGGCTCTGTTCTCCCCTCACACTTTGCCTTTGCAACTCCTGCTTTCATACGCTTGATTCACTTTTCTCCTGCACAAAGCCCCGACACACACACACACACGCACACACACACGCGCGCGCTTTGGTTGTCTTTGCTCCACAGGTAGCAAGTCTTTAGCGGCGGCTTGCAGTTCTCCCAACCTGCCGTCATTATGCACAATAGCCTAAGGTACAAAACTCGGGCCTCATAACTCACGCCCCGTGCGCGTAAATTCCCGTGCAAACACAGTCAAAGCAAAAACACATTTCCTGCTGTCGCCACCGTCTCTGGCAAAGAATTAATCAAGCGTTCATCCATTTAGGCTCTTTGCATACCCTTTCCGTCAGAACACAGAATGCTAAGTGAGTTGCGAGTTCTTCTCAGGCGATCGTTTCGCCACCCTGATGAATCCATCAAGCGAGGTTTGATTTATACATCTGTCTGTGATCACAGCGGTACAGCTACAGCAAATGGGGTGGCAAGGAGCGAGCTGACACCACCCAGCTCAAACACGCATGCATGCAAATGCGCGCACGCATGTGCAACATATACCGCTAACCCCCCCTTCCCCACACACACACACACAAACACACACACAGCAGTAACAGCTTATGAAGTTTTTGGAGGGAGAGAGAAATATGTTAGGGGGTAAAAGTTAGAAAAAGAAGCCCAAATGTCTTTGTGCCTCTCTCATATGGACCCTCTCCACATGCTTCCTTCACTTAGATCTGAGTGCAGGGATTTAGGGGCTATAGATGCAAGCGCTGGGTCTATAAATGTTTTGTTTTGTTTATTTGTTTGCCCTCAAAGCCCATGGGAAACCATGGGGAGAGAATGCAGATCGGAGGCCAGAAAGAATGAGTTTCAGCAGTGTGATGATGAGACAAAAACATCAGCGAAAGCTGCTGAGGACGCTGCATTAAGACGTCTCCTGCAGCACTTCTCTAAACCTATTTAAATAAATGACTTCTTTTTGTGTACAGAACAAATCCTATTACATCTGTTGCAGCCAAACAAATTATTAGCATCTTTGTACACAGCATAACTGCATTAAGCGGAATGTGAGCGGGGTCCTGACGGCCTTAGAACAGGTGAAATTTCGCATTTTTGCAAATAAATGAAGAACAGGGACCTCACAACCACCAACCAGGAAGTCAGTGGAGAGAAGGAAGGATGGATAGGCGGGACGCCCTGCTTTCCTGGTCTTCAATCTTAGTCCCTGGGAGGCCAACACTGCACCTGCTGTCTCCTTGTGCCTCTCATCAGAGAGGCATTTACAGAGTGCCGTTGCTTCGGGCCCTTTCATTAGTGAACGTAATTATTTGTGCAAGTGGCGTAGGGCAAAACTGGCCCCGCATAAACAAACAGGAGGGCCGGAGGACTGTGAACAAACAACACATTAGAGCACAATCAACGTGGGCCAAATGAAACTTAAAACATAACGTGGACAGAGAGATGGACACTGGCGCTCCCACAACAATCAAGTCGCTGTATATTAGCGTGCAAGAGGGTTCTCAAACGTTCACACCACAATTGCAGAAGTTATATCAGCGGTTATAAAAAACAAAACTTGGCCGCCTCAAAGAGCTAAAAGAAGTAAAAACAAACAACCCCCCCAAAACATCTCTAATAACATGCAAAACCAAGGAAGAGTGGGTTCACGCCTGTCCTTCGTAAGGATCATCAACTCCACAGCATGGTAACGCTTTACTCGACCAGCACTTCATCTGCTGGTGCTAATTACCAAGGCATCACACACACACACACACACACACACACACACACACACACACACACACTGTCAATATGTTTGCGTTTTCGTAATGCAAATTTTCTTTTTTCCAAATATGTTCACAAATTTTAATAGCTTTGATGCCGTTTGGAGAAACGTAGGATGAACGTACGTCCTCAGTTACATTTCTTTTACGAAATTTTCCATAAAAGCTAGTAAAACAGATGTCAGATGGTGTGCGCGCGCTAACGTTACAGGTCTGGACTTAAAACGCATTGCTTATTTCTATATGTTTGAATGCAACTTATAAAATCTAGAATGTCAGCTGATATTGAGATGTTAAACAGAACAATGATGCAAAACCACTGATAGGAAAAGTGATCCAATATCCACAGATTCCTCGAATCTATACGATACGTACACTACAGCTCATTCTTTTAGCTAACGAGGCAATAACAGGCTTTTTTTTAACTGTAATCTAACTGTGTCTTCTTTGACTGTCACCAAACACACACATGCACACACACGCACACACACATACAGGGACACAGGCAAAAACACACATAGCACATAGACCATTAAGACTAATTGAATCTAATTTATTTAGTTTTCGCAAAAGAATCATTTAAGGCAGAACTTCCCTAAGCCCCCTCAATAAATGACACTTTCATACCGTTTTACTCTCTTCTCAAACACAATTAAAAAATAATATATAAATATACACACACTGCAAATGACATGCATAAAAGGAGTTCATTTTGGAGCTGATCTCAGGTCATTAGTAACCCAACATGAGGCTGCAGAGTTGGAGGGTCCGCTGGCGACACAGAGGCCCCTGGCCATTTATTCTATATTAAGTCTCTAATGGGCCCCCTCTCTCTCTTTCTCTCTCTCTATCTGTCTCTCTTTCTCTCTCTCGCTCGCCTGACACACAGCATGCAGACGCAGCGATGGTAAAATATGCACAGAAAGTCCGGCGCACACACGCAGACAAAGCCATTCAAATGAATGGTTATTTATTCGCTAAACGAGGATCTGGGTGTTTAATGTTCCTTGGACGTTAGGTAGTTTTCTGGGGGAGGCAGAGCCATACCCCCACGGCTACAGACATCATTTATTTTACACATAGCCTAATACCGCACGCTAGGCAGCTGCTGAGAAAAATGGGCTTTGGAAGTGAGAAGAAGATATAAAAGAAATAATGAATGATTTTTATTTTTGGGGGGGTGGGGTGGTAGAAGGGGGCAAAAACACATTAGAAGTTTCAGCGGGGAGAAAAGTGTGTGTGTGTGCGTGTTTGTGTGTGTTAGGTACAAGGAGAAAAAAAAAAACTGACTTCGATTGCAACACAAATATCCCAAATATGTGTGTGTGTGCGTGTGTGTGTGTTTTGAAAGCATTGTTTCGGGGGGTGTACCTGGTTGTGTGTGAGGCGTCCTTCATCAGCATCTCATCCAAATGCAGAGCATCACAACATCAGAGGGGGCTCCTTTAGACGCCCGCAACACCTCCCCAGAATGATATAGTGTTTTACAGCCCAGGTTTTATCGCATCGAACGCATTAGAGGCTTCAAAAGTAACTTTTTGAAGAGTGAATTATAATCTCCCTCTACTCTTAAGCGCCTCGCTGGCTTTTCTTTTACAGACAAACGTCACATGTTTAAATGTTTTATAGTTAAATGTATTTAATCAAGTTCCCCGCTGTGAGAACTCTCCCCGTTAGCATGATGTTTAGCTAAAAGCGAAGCAGCATTGATGAGCTCTTGTATGGTAAAGACCATACCTCCACATCTGTGGTGACTGAGGTGAGTGCTACCGTCGTCTCTCCATCAGAGAACTCCTTCAGCTCCACACTCAGCAGCTGCTCCAAGTCTACATCCGGTCCCGTACAACACACACAAGCACAACAACAGTTAAAACAGGCACACGCAACGGAACACATGACAACGGTCGTGGGACAAGACAACACGCAGCCAGTGTGCGATGGTGGGGGGGTTGTCCAGGCAACCATCAGATGGGACAGTCCCTGGGACACTGGGACCATCAGATGGGACAGTCACTGGGACACTGGGACCATCAGATGGGACCGTACCTGGGACACTGGGACCATCAGATGGGACAGTACCTGGGACACTGGGACCATCAGATGGGACAGTACCTGGGACACTGGGACCATCAGATGGGATCGTACCTGGGACACTGGACCATCAGATGGGACAGTACCTGGGACACTGGGACCATCAGATGGGACAGTCACAATGTGACCGGCAGATCTGATGTCTGACCCAAATAACAAAAACAAGGGAAAAATATGTCCGGAACGATAAGACGTCCCACTTGGAAAATGTAAAAATAGATGTAACATTTATTTTACATGCACACGCTACTTTTCCCCTCAAACTCTTTTAGCATTATTCAAATTGTAAATGCTGAATTTAACAAAAAAAGAAAAGAAAGGAAATTTAAATCATTCGAGTTAATAACGCAAAATTGCATCTTGATCTCTTTGTCTGGAAATTCAGCAGAATGGTTTTTCCCAGTGAAATGTTTTGTGGACTTTAATTTCCAGAGATGAGAAAATAATGACATAATATTCGTTTTGTAAACGGTGGCAGATAATCTTATTAGTGCCTCAAGTCATGATTCAAGTACATTTATTGGTGTTGCTGGAAACACTCAGATCTAAATGAAATACAGCGAAGCAGATGAAGTGAAGCTCCTGATGAACTTTTGGAAATTAACTTAGTTTGGTCACAAAGTTCAAAAATCCCGACCGCAGAGAAACGCGGCGTGCGTCTTTCTCCACTGCTGCCTGTGTAATCCCTGCTAGCTCAGTCAAAGCCACACTGCGGTGTGTGTGTGTAAATACACACCTTGTGGCTCTGCGTCGCCCTGCTGACCCACGGTGACGCCATTCCATTGCTCCAGGGAATTCTGGAGCTCTTCCAGCTGTGCAGACCGATGGCCGTGTTTGCTCCGGAAGGCTTCGCTTTGTAGCCGCAAGGCCTCTGTAGAGGAACAAAATGACAACATTTGCGCTCTGAAGCGCTCTTCAGGGTTCACTGACGGGAGCAAATTTGAAAATTTGGAGAATTTTGGCTTTTGAAAAGCTGCGGAAACCAGACACTCCACAGCATTTGGATCATTTTATGTCCAGAGGCCGGAATGATCAGCGTATATTTGATAGGAAGAGCTAACTCCTGAATCCCCTGGGACCTTTTGCACGGATGAGAATCCATCAACGTTGGTCATTAATAAAGTTATAGAAGTTATTAATAAAGTTATAGAAGTCATTAATAAAGTTATAGAAGTCATTAATAAAGTTATAGAAGTCATTAATAAAGGTATAGAAGTCATTAATAGAGTTATAGAAGTCACAACATTGTGACCGAAGGAGATGGAAACCCAAACCTGGGTCATAACCAGTTGTTGAAGACCCTGCGATTGTGTTGCCGGTAATTCTGTGTTCTGTGAGAGTTTGGAGGGGTTGTGTGTGTGTGTGTGTGTGTGTGGGGGGGGGGGGGGGGGGGCTGGATGGCCGGCCCTGCTGAAGTAATCAATGAACTTGAAAATGCGCCGTCAAGCAGCAGTTCGACTGGACTTCTCTCAGAACAATTTAATTCCCCCCCCCCCAGACAGGCGATGGCTGTCCGTCCTTATGGGAAGAAAACAGCGCGGCCATTATTGAACAGCCATAAATCACGTCCCCTGCCCGCCTCGCCATCAGCGTCCCACCAGCTGATTCCGCTAAAGCACACACGCGTCTCTGTCCCTGCCTGCGCTCCGCTCTTCATTATCTGCTGCTCACCTCTCCCCCCAGAGAGTTCCCGACTTTTCTCCAGACTTCACGGAACAAAAACATCTTAACAAACTAAAGTTGCAGGGGGAGAAAAAAATGACATTACAGGACTCTGTGTGCCTTTTCTGCCCTCTCCCTTACTCACACTCGCCACCACCTCTTCTCCATCTCTCCTGGTGGGTGTTAAGCGAGTCATGTCAGCGGATTTGTGTGTCCTCCTTCACTGCCCCATTACTTCCCCCTACGGGGGCTGCCTGCGCCTCCCTCACCTCCGAGAGTCTCCCATAGCGCTGCTCTGATGTGCTCCGCTGCCTCTTGAAGAAGCTCCCTGGTGACTGTTGTCACCGCGGACGATGAGCCATCATCCGCCGCGTCCTGCTGCCCGCCGTGATGGACCGCTCGCTGGATGCTGGGCTCCAGAGAGTGGCACTCAGAGCTGGGAGAGGGAGCAGATAAGGAGATAGGGGTGGCTGCAGGGGAAGGGGAGATGATTGTGGAGAAGATCTGCATAAGCGCCACTTTCACGCGGGGTTAAAACAGACGGCTCAAACCGCCCGTGTCATCTTTACATCAGCAGCTTCTCCTTCCGTTGGCGTCGAGCGCCGTATTTGCCGTTGACCTTAGATTCAGCGGGATCTTTAATTTCGTCCCTAAGAGAATCTGCCCGGGCGACCCGGCTGCCGCTCGGGCTTCGGCCGGCTTTGCGTGTTTACCTCGGGAGCAGCCCTTCTCTCAGCAGCGTGAGCGAGAGTCTTTTGGCGCGGTGCAGCTTTATGAGGTCAACGTCCTCCCTCCACAGCAGCGAGTCCTCGCAGATCTCCAACCGTCGCAGATACCTGACTGTCTCCTGGGGCAACGCCGCATCGCACGGGCGCCTGCTCAGCACCGGCACACACACCTCGCTCGACGGTTCCTTCTGCACCAGAATAACACATCTGTTTATAAATGGGTGGCAGAGAAAAAGACTAGCAAAAGAAATATAAGCGCAGAACGGCGGGAAGGCATAAAGAAGGTTATGGATAACGTTTCAAAAAACCGGAACTATTAAGTATCCTGCAGGGAAACAAGGTGGGTAAAACTTTCTCCGAGCACTCGGCTGTATTTAATGTTGTTTAATGTATTCGGTTTCACTGAGAGCTGCACATAAAGGAATCTTTCCTCCCCACTGTACTGTTTAGCATAAGAAGCATCGGTTGCTACAGGACACCTGTTGCTTTTTGATTTTCATTATTTCCTTAAAAAAAGCTGTTTTTCAGGTGACAAGTCCAGTTGTCAAAGAGAAGAATCTGAATCCCTCGTGGGCCGCAGAGGCACTGCAACACATCCCTTTTAGAGTAGGTGCAGAGATTGCTGTTAAATGGACCACACGCACGCGCAGAGCAAACGGAAGACGTAAAGTGGTCAGAGCTGCATTTTATGAACACGCAGCAAAGACCAGCACATAAACAAACGCAATAATTCTACCTGGCAGAGGTGTAGCGCCAAGCACAGTGTTGCAGCTACAGTGTCGACGTCGGGCTCTGGGCCGCCCAGGACCACGTGGACCAGAGCGTCACCTTCCTGCAAAAACACAAATATAACATGATGGTCCTGGCTGGCTGACTCCTTCTGATCCAGCACACTGTCTGACAGGCTGGGACATGAGGGTTAAGGTTTGATTTAATAGCTCATACGGATGCATCGCTTGAAACCTGAGCTAGCACGGCCGCGTTAGAGGACTGCTTCGCAACAGCAGCATGCATTAATAATGAAAGTGCTGCGAGATCAGCTTCTGTCCTTAAAAGAGAGTTGTAATCAACGTGCACTAAAGGGCAGCAACAGTTGGGATGGTCCTTTTCATTATTAATGACGTACAAAGTGAGACCCTTTATCAAACAAGCGATGAGCTCCATTATCTTTACCAAACAATCCAGAAAACACATCTCATTTAGCTTAAGTATGCATTAATGTCAGCTCAATTATGGGATTAGACCATTTCTGAGTGAAACGGGCAGAAAATTAATCTAGGATAGAAACTGTCTGGGTGTAAAAGCCTGATTCTATAGTGTTGCTGTCTAAACGCAGGTTCTCTGGGTGTTCATGTGTACTGTTTCATGTGAAAGCTGATTGAAGCCCTGCAGCCTGAGCTGCTCATCACTTATATATCTGCATCGAGAACTAGCAGAGGAACAGAATAGTGGAAAAAATGACTGAGGGACCCCCAGGCTGAAAAACATTCTAACAAACAATACTAAAAAAAAGAGTCTGCGATCTACGTTCCCCCCCAGACGTCTCTGCTGTAATTACTGGATGGCAGAAGTAACCAATCAATCTGAGCGTAATCAAAATCTGCCTTTATTAACGACTCCAAGGGAAAGTTCGAGTCCAGCCAATATAGGTTATTTTATCTGAAAATATAATCTAATCCCACACTTTCGATTAATCGGGCTGATTTAGAGTGCATCCACGAATCATCACCTTGAAAGCTCAGCTAATCAAATGGATAAATGAAATGAGGGGAGTGGAAATGGGAGAAGAAAGCGCTGGGAGGGAATGAGGTTAGAGCCCGTTGATTAGACTGAAAATGTAAAAGGAAGGAGCAGGAAGAAGGGTGATGGGTTCAAAGAGGCTTATAAAAAGGGAAGCCAAGCCACAGATTTCGAAATGGGCAGTGGCTTGATAGGTCGGACAAGGACGGACTGAAGGCAAAGAGAAGAAGAAAGACGGAAGGAGGGATGGGTGGAAAAATGTGGGAGTGAAAGAAAAGAAACGTCAAAGAGGGAGAAATCTGATAAGGGAGCGAAAATGTGGAGGGAAGAGGTGGGAATGGGAAGATAGGAGACAATAAGGAATGAAGTGATCAGAGAGGAAGTGTGTATGTGAGTGAGAGAGAGAAAATGAGAGAGAGAGAAGCAGGATAAATCAATACTAGAAACGAAGGGATACATTAGCAGGAGAAAAGGCCAGTGTGTGTGTGAGAGAGTGAGTGTGTATGTAGGTGTGTGTGTGTGTGTGTGCACATCAGCTATCTGATATCCTTCAATCTGAGTGCTCTGAGCTCTATCTCCCCATCTAACTACATTCACCTCCTCTCTCCTCTCCTCCCTCCCTCCCTCTCTCCTCTCCTCTTTCCTTTCTCCTCTCCTCTAAATGTCATTTACTTTCCCAGCAATCAGCCGCCACTCCAGAAGCAAAGCTACATGCTCCTCTCCTGCTTTGAAGGCCGGCGTGCAGTTCAAATTCACGGTTAAAGGGTGGAAGAGGAAACTCTCCATTCAGGCTGCTGAAATTGGGAAAACGTTAAAGCAGAGAAGCCGTTTACAGGAAGAACCCTTTGTTGTAACTTCCTGCCCAGTAATGTCAAACAATGTCACTGCCAATCCCCTATTAGCCACTCAATCAATCTGTGCCCATCTTGCATGAAAGGGAGAGAAATTATAGCAACTAGAAACATTAAATATGCAGAGCAGTGTGTGTGTGTGTGTGTGTGTGTGTGTGTGGACAGATGCAGGAAGTACTCTCAGCATTTTCTTATGCTGCGAGCTGAGTGGAGCTTTACGGACAAAAACCAAGAGAAAGTTCAGCAAACGCTGAGAGCCAGGGCCAATTAGCGGTATGGATGTGCTGGACGGAGGCCATGGAGAGGGTAAAGATGGCAGGCGGAGGGGAGGTGGGGGGGATGAACGTGACTCATCAAGGTTTGAGGCACATCAGAGACGACACATGAGCGCGTGAGAAAAATGAGGACGGTAATCGGTTTATCTGCGGCCCCCGCACCACTCACCAGTTATGCTTCCGTTCCCCCCCGCTGTGCTCCGATATGTGGATTAGCACATCGGATTCTCTAATGCCATTGAATGATGTTACTTACTGGCTGTTGCACGCTTGTGCTGACCTGTAACTCCCGCTGGTCCGACCGGAAACGTGACGAGAATGAACCGGTGAGATGTGCAGCTAGCAAATGGGTGCACGCAAACTTAATCTGGAGCTTTATGGTGAGAGGATGAACGCCGCAGCCCAATATTTGCCGACGAAACTAAATATTGGTCATTCCAAGCTGCTGATGAAGAGCATGAAAAGTTCCACGGCGCGGCCTTTGAAGTGAGAGAGTCAACAACTTGGATTAGAGTCATCGTGCATTCTTTAAAACATCCTGCTTGGGTTAAAGAGGAAAACTGACATGTTTGGAGAGTAAACTGATGATGGGAGAGACAGATTTGGTGATTGGAGTGATTCCATTTAAGTAATTGAACAACCGGTACCATTAAAACACACGGTTTCATCATATCGTGACTGTCGACCATGGTAACAGAAGCTTTAGAGCTGCGATTCTTCACAGCTCCAAACCTTGAGACGGCACAGCCACGACCGTGAACCGAGGACATGGCCATCCCATTTTAACAAGCACATGCACGAGGAGCAGTTCTCAACTCTACGGCCTTGAGACATACACACCCTTCATGTCAGGATATGACCGACTGCTCTGCAGGCTTTTCAGCATGGACACGGGCTATGGTTGGACACAGAACCGTCAACAGTGTAGCAGGTGTGCCCTCCGCCTCACAGTGTGGGCGATATAAATCAGTATTTCCATGATGACTGATATGAGGACACAGGCAGTGCCTGATTGAATGCAAATTTCCCCAGTATCTGCAGTGATAGCAGGGAAGCACAGCCTCTGGCTAAAGTTGTCGATGTCACGCCTCCCCCTCATTAAAAATCAGCTCCTCGTTCAGATTCGCTCCCTAATGCTGCTGTAAACACACTGAGTCTATTATCCGGGGGCCCGAACACACCTCCCTGTGCATCTATATGGTCGCATCGTCGATCTACAGGTGCTTGTGGGCACCGATGATGTGAGAGTCTCTCTTTTTTTTCGGTGCTGTGAGCTTTATCAGCAACAGGAACGCAGCCTGTAGCACAGCGTCATGGTCTCATTCATGAACACCCGCAATCTGCTCATATTGTCGCTGAAGGCTCTTTAACTCACCCCCAGTCTGCGCCGGACCCTCCGCAGAAACGCCTCCATTCCAGCCTGCGTCGCTACACTGTCGCCGCAGATCTCTCCATGGACCAAGTTTCGACGAAAGGATGAGTGTGTGTGTGTGTGTGCGCGCGCGTTGATGTGCGGGCGCGTGCGTCCGCGCGCGCGTGCGTTTTTCCCTCAGCTCCCGGATCCCCCGCTGCGCTCGCACTGCAGCACCGTGCTGCTGTGCGCGCCGTCGGTCCGCCTCTCTGGGGTGAAGCCGCGCCGAGCAGTGGGTGTGACGGTAGAGAGAGGAGCTCCGACGGAGGCGCGCTCCATGGTTCAACCGCGCTCCCTGCGGTAGAAGGGACACACACAGCACATACACGCACACACATGCACGCACGCATGCATACCTGCTTTACACCAGCAGCGTCACCCAATGAAAAAGCGCAGCGAAATGTGCGTGAATGATGAATAGCGGCGCTTTAACACCGCGGATAGAACAGCTGCAGAGGCTCAAAGGTGCGCGGAAAACACGTTAGCTTTAGGTTATCCTGCTGTTTCCCTTTCTGTTCTGCTAATATATGAGCAAGACTGGATAATAGGCCCTGCACCACAGGGCCTTATGTATAAACATACATGGAAAATGAATATTCATCTGACCAATCCTTCCCTATCTATCTGTCTGTCTGTCTGTCCGCCCATCTATAATCTATCTATCTATCTATCTATCTATCTATCTATCTATCTATCTATCTATCTATCTATCTATCTATCTATCTATCTATCTATCTATCTATCCATCCATCCATCCATCCATCCATCCATCCATCCATCATCCATCCATCCATCCATCCATCCATCCATCCATCCATCCATCCATCCATCCATCCATCCATCTATCATCCATCCATCCATCCATCCATCCATCCATCCATCCATCATCCATCCATCCATCCATCCATCCATCCATCCATCCATCCATCCATCCATCTATCTATCTATCTATCTATCTATCTATCTATCTATCTATCTATCTATCTATCTATCTATCTATCTATGGAGATAACGGAACACTCTTGTTACAGCTGTGGAGCACCAGGAGCATCTCATGCTGAGTTTCTCCTCTTCCTCCTCTGGTCTTTAAGTCCTAAATGGCTGAGTTGGGTTTGTGGAGCAGCGGAGTGAAGGAAACACAACATCTTTGTCGTCAATACCTAATTGATCTTTTTTTAAATACAGAGGAAAGTGATTGCACAGCAACAGTAAGGTAAACACGATCCTATTTATCTGATGTGTTTTTTACCTGCCATCATTACTGACATTTCTATCTCCTCATTTTCCTCTATGGTTTCTGATAGTGATGGGTCAACAAACAGTGGAATAATAATAATATTAATAATCATCATCATCATCATCATCATCATAATTAACTGATGGGTTTAGGGGAAAAAGGTCAATTCACACTGTAAGTTTTAGCAACATCTAGCGAATCTGGCTTGTCAAACATGACCAAACTTTGCTTGATGAGGTTGAAAAGGACAATGTAGAGGCATCATTTCAAAAGAACAAACATAATAAACAAATAAAACTTGATTGTGGATCTTTGGAATATCCCGGTGAATGTCTGAAGGGCAACGGTAGAGCTTAGAAAACACATTATTTATGCTTTTGTAAGCATGAGACCAAAGGGAAATTCAGAAGAGGTGTGAGTAATATTTAGTTATAAATATTCTATTAGACAGGGACTTTCATCAATCTTAAATGAGCACGTTATGCGTTAAAGGAACGTCCCTCCAATCGTCTGTTGGAGATCATCGAGGTTATCTGAGCTTCAATTCCTCATGGTCAGTGCTGCAAAGGCGCAGCAGACCCTCCACAGGCAGCGTTATTCAAAGAACTGTCACCAAAAATCCTAAAACTGGTGCCACAATGTGTTAACGTGCTGCTGTCATCCATGAATTTGGACTTGTTGTTTCTACCCTGGAACAGGAACCAATGGATCACTGCTCATCACAGCAGTGTGCATGTTTGTGATTCATTACTTAGAGAACGTTTAATATCATTGTAGACGTTAACCAGGCAAAATTGACCAGGTTTGACAAACCTGAGACGACAGCCTGACTATTGCTGTTTCACCTGTTCTTTAAATGACCGACTAGAAAAATCTGTACATCCCCGTCACAAAAACCGCTTATGTTAAAGTACCAAAAGCTGTTTTCCATTGAAAACAATAAACAGCTTTAATTGATTTTAATGGCTCTCGCTGCAGTGATTGAGCCTGTTATGACTCAGAGAGAGATCTGTAAGATTATTATTATCAGTGTAATTGTCATTACCCCACACTTTACCAGGGAGACGGGCAGAAAAGATATTGTTGCCCCTAAGCCGAGCAAATAATTATTAGAGATGTGAAACAAACAGACGGCCGTCATTCACTCACATGCATGCACACACGTGCACGCACAGACGCACGCACACACACTACCTTAGACCCCCTCCTGTCGACCCATAATTCCCTCTGCCCCCTTCATGCAGAGTGCTGCTTGTAATTTATGCAAAATTAATTGATACATCTTTTATAATTGATGTGCTGTAAACCTAATGAGTAATTTATGTAATTAGTCAATTAAGGGTAATTCCAGCATATGTTCCGTATGCCCAGAAGGTGCACTTTACAACTTCTTATTTGTCCACGAGTTGGGCGCAGCCGAAGACTACCTAATTAATTTTGTTATGCATATCAGCCACGGTGTCTATTTAACGGCCCCCTTTGTGAAAACAGATATAATATTGATCTTTCCCGGGCATTTAAAGACGATGCTGTTGCCCATGTTGGCCTCTGAGGGCCTCACTCCCGCAAAAACAAATTTTTCAGGCCCCTAAAAAAACAACTGCATGCAGGAAAACAACACACGCGCGCGGATGTCTTTAGTAAGCCGAAGATTAGAAAGGAGGCAGCACTGAAACTGACTTCAGTGCAATCGCGCGTCTTTAAATTATGCTCTGCGTGGGTACGGCTGACCTTTCGAGTGAGCTTGAAGGACTGAGACGTAACAGGAAAGAATACAGCTAATTAATTGACACAGTTTTGAATATTCATACTTAATACAGCGAGCTTGTCTTTAATTACATTGTTGGACTTCTCTCCTAGGAGGCTAAATCACCCAAGGTTTAATTATTTTAATGTATTCGGGGGCCCATCGGGGCACCTTGGAAGACAGAAGCCGTCAAGGACCCAGCCGTGACACCTGGCTGGAGAACAAAATAAACGGGGGAAGGAGCAACTGTTGTTCTCTCCTGAACAGCATTCGGGGAAGGAAGTTTGTTTACATCCTTGTAGGAGTCACCAGAGAGTATTTGAACAGATAGACAGCCGCTGGACTCCCCTCTCAACAATTAATCAACAACTCTCTCTCTGTCTCTTTCTCTCTCTCCCTACGTTTCTCTCTCTCTCTTTCTCTCTGATTGTGCCATATATGAATTATTGTTTGTCTTCAAAGTGGAACAAATACAACAATCATGAGCCAATTTTATATTAATTTTATTTACTTTCCCAGGAGTCATTTTAGAAGCTTTGAAATAAACTGTATCTTTTTTTTCTCAGAATGTTTTCCTATGTAGTAAGGAATCATCATTGCTTATAAAAGTCTGTGCAAAGACACTATGGGCTCAAACTTAAAAAGAAAGGCAGCCTTTCAATAAGAGGTCAAAGGTCATCATAAGCTCTCTGAGGCTGTTGAATGTCACTCTAAATTAATGTCAGCAGTTTAAAGCAATTTTAATGCATTTCCTGTTTGTTTGCTTGTTTCTTGATTGACAAACAGATTAGAGGTGAAATAAATGCACCTCCCACCGCTAATTTTGACACATTTAAACGCCCCATCGCTCTCTCTCTCTTTCTTTCTCTCTTTCCCTCTCTTTATCTCTCTCTCTTTCTCCCCCTCTTTCTCTCTCTCTCTCTCTCTCCCTGTTTCTTTCTCCCTCTCTCTCTCTCTCTCTGCCCCCTCTCTCCCACCGTCCCTGATGCATGCTTAAGTGCCCGGATCACACTCTGCAACCTGCGGGGGTCTTACAAAAACAGTGCGTCGGAGCACCACGCCAGAAAAGAACAGAGGAGCGGACACCACACACAGATGGTGGAGCAAATTGGTCCCATTCACATCTTCCAACCGAGAGTGGAACGGGGAAGGAACTGGAACGAGCATTCAACTTTTACGCACAGACCTTCTTTTGACGCACAGCGCAAGAGCCCGATCTGGCTGACAAAAGTCTTCAGAAGATATTCTCCCGGGATGCAGGGACTTCTTCGGGATTTTTAAATGACAGCAGCGGCTCTTTAGGAAGCATTTTTATTGTATTCTATTCCTTTATAGACTCAAAACAGTATTGATCGAATGGCTCACAACTTTGTTAGCCCTTTAAATACTTGAAAAACAACCGTCTTTTAAATTATCCAGACTTTACAACTTAAAGAAGTCATGCCACGTCCCGGGAAAAACTCTTACAGCGACCAGAAGCCCCCATATTCATACATCTCACTGACAGCGATGGCTATTCAGAACTCAAGCGACAAGATGCTGCCTCTGAGTGACATTTATAAGTTCATCATGGACCGCTTTCCATACTACCGTGAGAATACCCAGCGGTGGCAGAACTCCTTGCGACACAATCTCTCCTTTAACGACTGCTTCATCAAGATCCCCCGACGGCCCGACCAACCGGGGAAGGGCAGCTTCTGGGCTCTCCACCCGGACTGCGGTGACATGTTTGAGAACGGCAGCTTCCTGAGGAGGAGGAAACGCTTCAAGGTGCAGCGGGCAGAGCACATGACCTGTAAGAGCTCCCAGATGATGCATTATTTTCACCACCACCACCACCATCATACCGGCAGCAAGCTGGGTGCGACATCGGGCCACCATGACAGCTCCGTGGCGCCGGTCAGTACGGTGGGCCGCCTTCCTCACTTTCAGGGTTACGGGGGCATTACCTGCGCGCAGCCCGGTGGCTTTAAACACCCGTTTGCCATTGAGAACATAATAGGACGGGATTATAAAGGTGTGATGGCCAGCGGGCTCCCACTCACCTCGGTCATGCACCACCTGGGTTACCCGGTCCCCCCGCAGCTCAACAGCGTGGTCAACTCTATGTGGCCGCACGTCGGGATGCTTTCGGAGTCCATGAGCGGCATGCCAGTGCCCGCCACATCCGACTATGCACCCTTCGGCATGTCAGCAAAGGGCCTGTACGCCAATGCGCAGAGCTTGCCAGCCGTCCCGGTGCCAATAAAACCCACCCCATCGCTGGGTCCCGTGCCCACTTTGACAGGGCTGCAGTCCGGCCCGACCCAACTCTGCTCGCCGTCTGCAGTTATGGAGAAAAGTGATCTGCTTGAAGGGAAAAACAACTCACTACACCCGGCACTCCTTCTGTCCTAACCCGGTAATTAACGGGTCGTTTTTTGGGGAAACGTTACGCAAACAAGGAAGACATTATTGCATCAAAATACGTAGTAATAATTTTGAGCAGCTATAGGAAAAATGTATAAAGTGAGAACGTTGTTATATGTAACACTTTTATTTTAGTTAGATTCCCGGTGATTGAAAAGGAAAAAAAAATCAAAACCTGAATTTATTTGCACAATTTGTGAGGGCATTTACCACATACTATAATGTGGCACTGATAAATACAATCAGACAAGAATTAGCTGAACCCAAAGAACGCTTTAAGAGACTTAAAGTTTCCCCCGAAATGTAAATCAACAACTCTCATCGTTTTTGGCCTGATTGTATTTATTTTATCTAATTACAGTGGCCGAACAGTTTGAGGCCTCCATGCTGTTTTTTTGTATTTGTTTTGGGGTTTTTTGGCCTGTTGGTTGCACCTTTTTGTGTCTTACAGCGCTCTATTGAAATCGTTCTGCTTGCATCATAATACTATTTATCTGAGAATATTTATAAAGAATTTAAAACCATCTCTGTTGTCGTAGTTATTTGCGCACTTAATGTTTCTCCGCCCCCCCAGCACCATATTTAAATTCCACTTTTCTGTCAGATATCAGAAGAATTTGTGTAATATTTGATTATTTGGACCTGAGATTTAGAACTGAAATATATTTTTGATTTTTTCAAATAATTATATGATAGTGAGGAATAATAGGGAAAATCAAGAGGATTCCTTCATTACATTTGTCACAGTATGATGTCATTTTTTAAACTTTCAGATCAGTAATTTTATTTTTTGTTAGAAATGCAGCAGGTTATTTTATTACTTTTTTCTTTATCTTAGTGATAAAATGACAAAAGTGCAACGTGACTGTGCAGTAATTTGTCTATTGTAACTGAATCCAGTAACATAAAACCTGCTAATGAGGGCCAAATTCAAGAATCTCCTTGGAAAGCGATGAATTTGTTACAAGCAAAATATTATTGAATATTTTAATTCAGGAGAATGACTAACTTTAAAAAGGCTGACCATGCCCGAATAATGGGTGCCCTCCATTTGAGGGAAAAACTCTCCACACTGAGAGGTTACGCTCCAAGGGCACCATCTCTGCTACAGTAAATCATGACTATATCATTCAATCATTCTAAGAAGTGTGTGTATTGTGTGTTAAAGCATGGACATTGTCCTCAGTCGATGGATAAGTGGATGCTGCTCCACTTCAAAGTGACTGGATCAGGTTTTGCTCTTTTGTTTCCTCTCTTTAAGTCGAGCTTTTGAAGTTCCACCTCTCCGGCATCATGAAGCAAAGGTCTCAGCGTGCTGGAGATAACTTACGCGGGACCTGCTCCTCTGTTCACCACCTCAGCCACACACACCTGACGCAGCCGTCACACCAGCCTCTGAACAAACCACTGCACTGCTGGAGGAGAGGCGTGGCATCTTAAAACCAATTTGGGTGTCACCGTTAACGTGCGGGCTGCAAAGCGTCGTGATGGCCCTGATGTTCTTCCAACATATAGATCTTAACAACCTTTTAGTGTAGATGCTTTAACACAAATAGACAGCCAGAGGTGATCTCTTACTACACTTTTTGTCATCTACACACTTCACCCATATTTTTTGCTGCAGGGTGTCTGTGATTCCTAGTTAAAGGAAGCAGTGATGTGTGTGTGTGAGTGTGTGTGTGTGTGTGTGTGTGTATGTGTGTGTGTGTGTGTGCTTTAATTCCCTAATCAGCAGGCATCAGTGTCTTTAATAGC
Source organism: Takifugu rubripes (assembly GCF_901000725.2). NCBI lineage: Eukaryota > Metazoa > Chordata > Actinopteri > Tetraodontiformes > Tetraodontidae > Takifugu > Takifugu rubripes. The sequence goes on along the minus strand of NC_042305.1, from coordinate 12,798,180 downwards.
CCTCACTGCATAAGTGCATAATTAAATGCCACTAATTAACACAATAAGAGGGGTAATAATGCAGCCATTATTACCCTCCATGATTCCTTGTCCTCCCAACACTGGCATTAGATGCCTGTGGAATCATAATAACACACGTGCACATCCTAAAGTGCACATGTGTTTATATCCTTATGAAGACAATAACAACAATAAATCTCCTCTTCAGGTTTGTGTAAGAGGTTAATTATGTCTTTATATATAAATGTTTTTTAATCACTATATATAAACACAAACACGTGCGCGCCGCAGACACACACACACGCGTGCACACCCACACACACAGACAGCATATATTATCTTATCTTTATCTATATTTATCTTTTCCTTTAGTAAATATGAACCTACTCGGCTGGCTTGTTGGTGTCAGATACATATGTAGAAAATATATTTGGTTTTACTCAGCAGTTTATTGATTTTTTATTTCTTTTTCTCAAAACTGTTGACGAGCCAACAGGAGCCTGCAGACATCACAACTGCTTACAGGACACATTTAATAGTGACAATAACAATAATCAAAAAAGCCAAGAAAGAAATGACATTGAAACTAATTTCCACTTTTCAGTTATTAAAAAGTCTTCAACCAGCCAATATAATTAATCCTGGAGAAATGGAAATAAATCAGTACTGTTTATGTCAAGACGGTTCTGGATTTAGAGGAGCTGATGTTTGATTTCATGAACCAACAGTTTTGTCATTAGGGAAAACTGTTATTGCTGATAAAACAGTCTGAAACATTAAAGTAATAGAAGTCTGTTCATTAGGTGAAATATGAGCCAGAAATGAATAATCTGATTTATATGAATGAATAAAACATTCAGGTCAGAGGTGTTTCACTGTCAGCCCTCTGAATCGAAACATTGCGCTCCTGAATAGACGATGATACATTAGTGGTAATTACCCACACTTCAGAGGGGCCAGGGTGGCAAATTTTACATGCATTTTTTTAATGACCAGCAAGAGCAGGACATCATAATGAGCAACTTAATTCATTGATCGGATCTGTTCGCACTAACTAAAGCGTGCTGACATGTGCGCACATATTCACACACACAAACGTGGAAAAAAAACAAAACCTAAATATTATTCTCTGTTCCAGACGGCAGTCTTTTGTCCGACGGCTGCAACCTTGCAAAAGAAATTTGTTCTAATTTCTTTAAACCTATAATTGCTGTACAAGAATTCCTTCTTCAGTCACAACTTGAGTGATGATTAAATACATTAGTGGAGCCATTTCAACATTAAAATGAGGCATGAATCCACATTAAATTAACTGTTAAACTTTCAACGATGCCAAATCTAAGAAATCTTATCGACTCAATAAATATGTTTTAACTGGAAGATTAAATGCTTCAAATAGCTTTACATTTTACAAAATCAGGATTAAAAATATAGAAAGAATGACTTTCAATATCCTTTCTTGAGAAAGAAAGAAAGAAAGAAAGAAAGAAAGAAAGAAAGAAAGAAAGAAAGAAAGAAAGAAAGAAAGAAAGAAAGAAAGAAAGAAAGAAAGGAGGGAGTGTTGACAGAGATACAGCTCCACAAGGTCACTCAGCCTTTGTGTCCTCCCACAGAACTAATGAAAGTGTAATATTCTTAAGAGGTTTCTTCTTTTTCTAAATTAGTTAGATTACAGGAAGAGATGCTGAGCAGAGAGGACAGACTGACAGACGGACAGATGAACAGAATAACGCAGCACTCTGGTGCATGGAGTTTGTATAGTCTTTATTTACATTTAGGGCTAAAAGATGCTCATTTATTTTCAAATAGCAACGACCTGAAAATTTAATTTATTCTGTTATCAGTTCATATGTTATATACTCTTAAATACAACTGGTTTAATTAACATTTTAACTACTGCATGAAAATATAACACAAGCTATGGTGACAAAATTCTAATTATAATTCCAGTTACACGTAAAATAGTTGCAGAAGACATTAGTTTCAAACTGATTAACAACTGGGATTTATCCTGAGATAGCAGAACAAATGTAATTCAGCAAATAACGAAAGAACAGAGAATATCTGCGCCACTTATCCAAGCACCCGGTCATGATGGGCCTTTCTAAAGCCTCCTAAAGTTGCACTTAGATACACGCTGCAGCAAATATTTGCTGTGGTTGCAGATGTCGCGCACGTGGAGTTATGGACGTCTGCTCTCAGTGTGGGCAGCAGGCCTCTAAGTCATTGGGACATGATGGAGTGGCAGCGGCAGCAGGCATACGGCTGCAACCGCTCTCATCCTGGTAATGGTCACCGGGGCGGTGGTCCTTAATGGTGGCACAGCCACCACCAATGAAAAGGCCATCTGAGAGGAATTAGCATATTGGCATCAGGCCTGGAGACAGGGAAAAGCTGTCAGGAGTGAGAATCCTTACGACAGGTCATCCTGGACAGCAGCGCATTAGAGTAAATCATCTGTCCTGTTCCACATCAATGTCACACTTCTAAGATTTCTGATGACCCCCACCCCCATCTTCCCCACTGACTTCCTTCTTCATAGAGGATTTTCCTCTAAAAGCTACTCTAATCATCGCTTACCTTCTTTTGTAGATTTATCTCCAGCCTCCCCCCCCCCCGAGTCTTTTACTTTCTCTTTAGTAATTAGACAATGATTCACTCGTCCGAGGTCAAATTCCATCAGCCCCCTCCTGGCTGGAGTGTATTGTCTCGCCATCGCCATTTCAAGAAAGGTCTTCTGAATCATCTTCAATCTGCCAGCCATCTTTATTGACCCAAATTATTACACCTTATTAGCCATTATTACATTTTACTATCAATTCAATATGGGTCGTTGGTTCAGTCATTTTGGCCTCCTTCCCATCCTTTCTCCTCTCTGACTTCTTTCTTTTCTCTGAGAAGTTCTTTGGAGACCAAACTCTCACATAAAACTGTTGAGACCTGACAGTTACAGAGCAAACCAAGGAAAACCTTTAACAAAACTGCCTTTAGTCAATTCTAACAAGGTAGCAGAGGTCCGGTCGATGAAAAACGATCTGCTTTGTGTAGGTTTAAAGTTTTGTTCCTGCTGTGCATCTAAATCACATTTTTTTTTTTTCCCCCTCTGTAAGCAGATGTTTGGATTGGGGATTTTACAATAGAGGAAAAGATTTTTCCCTTTGAAATCTGATCACAAAGCAGCAAAGACACTTCCTGTCCGACTGAACTGAGGTAGGGCGAGAAATAAACTTCCATGAAATGAGAGACGGTCTTTCTATTGTTCCTCTCTCATGATGAATTAAAGCTACAGGGTCATTTCTAGCTCCAGGCAGGTGGTTGGAGGGATGAAGTTACAAACTGTAATACATCAATTATAATGTACCCAGGTAAAGAAGTGGACGGTGGATTTTAAGAATTCACATTTTGCCTCGTTGGTTCGAGCCCCACAACCCGCCACCAACCTGCTCATTGTGGCACCAGTGAGGAGTTCACGTCCTCAGTCCCAGTTGCTCAAACTAAACAGAGGTTACCTGACAAACATGTGAATGAATGTTACCAAGAGCCTAAACCACAAGTCCTGAAAATGATCTATTCCCATTTGTGTTTGTTCTAAGGATGAGGAATTTTAAAGTGCAGGAAAAAACAATACATGCTGCCAAAATGATTTAGTAAAAGAGAGTTTTACTTGTAAACCTGCATGATATTGAGGGTCTAGCACTGGCTCATGTTAGAATTAGAGAACATGGCCAATGGGAGATATTTGTTCATATATTCGGTGCCTCCATTCAGAACCAAAAATATAGTTCAGAACAAAAAAGTTTTCACTCTAATGCACTTAATTGCATTTGGCAACAATGCCCAGTTCTCTTGTTAGTCTTAATTGGAATTGCAGCAAGAGTTAAAGACAGAGGTCCCATTCTGACTCCAGGTCATTTATCTCTCTGTTACAGAGAGCACTCTGGGTTTTTATTAGTGTAATAAAAATGATCTCCACTACCACAAAATACCCCCTGACCCCTGGGTGCTTTGAATCCTCTTCATTCTATTCACCATTCTCTCTCTCTCTCACGCACGCTCACACACACACACACACACACGGACACACACACATATCAAAACAGGTGGTTAGTTCCCTCCATTGGTGCTTATCTGTTGTGCTTTTTCGAGCAGACTGCATCGGATTTGAATAACTGTTGGATTTCCATTTATTTGCAATAAATCCTTGCAAACTGTATAAACTATAGAACCATAAAAGATTAACTACATCCCACTAATATCTTCAGGATGACAAATGAGACTGCATCTACCATGTATAGTATGCTCTCTTGTGGTTGATTAAAGTATTGCTCATAAAACCTCGCTATGGATGGTGAGCAGACTTCTCTGCATTGTTTGTTATAGCTGATATGAAATAGGATAATCAACATCAACATCAACACGTTTGTAATGTTCTTTGATCTGTGTCTGCTTTATTTTACGGAGGACATTGGATGTAATCTTCACGAAAAGATAATATGGATCTAGATCATTTCCTTGCACCATGAGCACATCGTCATAAATGAATTATGTCAAATGTAGATTAAGCCAAGGACGTGGAATTAGATTCTTGAAGTGGAAATATATTTTAGGTGGTATTCCATCAGCAGATTCCTCCATATGAATAAGAAACTGTGATTATTACCACCCGGGACAAGCGATGAGAATAATCTGTCATTTAAATTAATCAAAACCTTTAGTGGCACTTAAATCAATCCACAAAAGTCCACCAACGGGAGGAAGTTATGAAACATCAAACGGCCGTCTCGGGGTTTATCCTCCTCCGTGGTGCGCCTGAGGTGGCTTTTTAAATGTCACTGATGACGGAGCTGGTGGTCGGTGGTCTCTGGAGCTCTGGAGCGTTCCCTGTTTTGACCTACCTTTGAACACGAGGTCAGCTCTTCACGGGAGATGAAGACTTGAGGCATTTAAACCGACTGATCACGCAACCATCGTCAGTATTCTCATAGATCCTGTAATAACAGAATCTACGTTGAACTTTATAATTAACTGCATATAACATCCTGGTTATAAGCGAAAGGCGCATTTCCGTATAAGATGAGCTAAACCGTAGATGCTGACATCACATCCTCATAATGCAAATAACTGCACCCTGGTGCACCGGTGATGCGTGGCCGGTGATGCGTGGCCTCTCCCCTGACACGCAGATGGGGGCGGAAGAGCGATGATGCTGAGCCAGGCACTGACCTTTACATCAGCGGCTCAGCTGTTACTCTCACACAGGACTCTCTTTGGAGGCGGACACATCGAGACCCCATCAGGTGAGGACTATATTTTTCTATTTAATGTGAATTTAGATGTCTTAGATGCCTTTTAGCATTGATCTGCCTTCTTCGTTTTTATTTTCTTGCAGCAGTAAGCTAATTTTGGATGTGTGGAGGAAGCCGACAGCATTTGGGAGATAAAAATGTGGGTCCTTGAGAAGATCAAGGAAAGCGCGGACAAGCTTCCTCTGGAGCTGAGTCGTATGGGGAGAAGCACGGAGGAGATGTTTCCCTCTTCCGATGCCAGTTTCCGTTACAGGTTGCATAGCAACGTCCTCACCCCCGACAAAATCCCAGAGTTCTGCCTGCCCCCGCGGCTTTGCAAGAGAAGCCCGTTGAGAGCTGATGCGATGGCGTCCTGCCTGCAGGATCAGAACCGTTCATCCAGGATCGGTGCCTCTTCAAACACAACCCTGGAAGATCCAGAGATGAAGAACGGCGACGCAGTGAAGCCTTCAAAGAAACCTCTGCCGTTCTCTGCAGAGGCCTATGGCCTCGCTGGGATGTCTGGGAGCGCCAATACTCGAAGGAAGGAGTCTCTGTTTCTCTCCAAGTGCCCCGTGTACGTATTTGATAGAGGCAATGCTGCTGCAGCGTCCAGAGCCTCGCGGGAGGCTAAAAAACCATCCTCTCCCCATTGTGCTAAATCATTCCCTTGTAGCTCATCAGGTAAAGGATTTCTTAGAGGTGCGTCTTCCTGCCCTTCATTAATCGACAGCAGAGGGGATATCGGAAAGAGGAAGCTGGATAGTTTAAGTTTGATAAGCTCTCCGAGTTGCCCCCCGAGCTTGCAGGGAAGTTCTCTCACTTTAGTTCCGTCCGTCTTTTTCCCTCTGGACGTTCTGCGGTCCCAGGAGAGCCTCCAGCAGAAGCACAGCCTCGCCCTGCAGGGCCGCATCAAAGTGCATCTCGTGGCTGAGAGAATCATCTCTGCCAACCCCGTCTCCTCACTCTCCACAGTCAGAGTGCACGTGGAGTCCGTGAAAAGGGACGATGATGACCAGCAAACATTAAACTGTGCAGTGCATCTGTGTCTGATCCCGGGGAAAATACAGCAAAGGGAGAGTGCAACAAGCACGGATTCTGTCTTTAATGAAGATTTCTTCTTTACGGGGCTCAGTGGAGAAGACGTGCTGGAGCTACAGCTCAGAATACGAGTCCTGAACAAGCCAGCAGCTGGAACATTCAGTAAAAGGAAAGTTATTGGTGTGATCACCAAACCATTATCTCAGTTACTGAATATTAAAACAAACACAGGAGTGACTCAGTTTGGTTCAGTCTAAGATGATCATGTGTAGGGTTATACCATTAAGTCATTAATACCTGTACATGGATGGAAATAATAAATGTGCAATACCTATGTAATAAACGCACTAGTTACAGAACTATGGTTGTGGCCGGCATTTTGCAAAAAAAGCATATTCTAAAGGAAAATGTTTAAGGGTGTTTGTATGGTCTGTAAAACAGTTACTGGTTAATTAACAATTTAAAATGAAAATTTCAAAGACGCCACAGGACACTGGTGACGTCGGTAACCTAAAAATGAAAAGAACTGGGGCATTTTATGTGACAACTCAACTTATTTGACATCCTGTCAAAGTTGATCATGTTATTGACATATTATAATAAAATATATTTAAATAACCGCACGGGCTCCTGCTTGCTTTCAAATGATGTGGCAACTTGTTCATTTATGTGCGTTTCAAAATATTTGACCATATTTAATACATCTTTTCAATACATATCAAAATTATATTAACTTGTTTAAGTGCATGAAAACCATGAAATCGCAGTTTTTTCTTCAGTTTTTGTTGTGTTCAAACTTCACTTTAGAGTGCACGATGAAGTCAGAGCTCAGTACCAGATGGGCTCGGGAACGCCGTACGGGATCCCGCGCTTCCAGATGACGTCACGTATACTCCCCCCCCCCCCCCCCCAAACCTTATTTTAATTGTCAAACCTTTTACACAGTCACGCATAAAATGTGCACGCAGGGAAAACATTCAACAGTGTATCGTGATTGTTATTAAGTACTTGTCAGTTGTCAATTTGGAACGGCTGCAACGGACCTAAAATCCATTAACCTAGAAGGAGAAAATGGCAAAATAAGTCAAATACCAAGTTCAATTTTTGATCATCAAAGAACAAAATGATCAATTATTAATCCTTTTGATCCTTTCGCACCACGCCCACAGAAACGAGGCACTACATTTATTCTTAATTTTGACATTAGCAGCCAAATCCTCTACTCCGTGTCATACATAGTTGGATTTTTCAAAGCTGCCAGTTACAAACATTCCCCGTCGCCATAGAACGTGACGTCAACTAAGCCGTGAAGGCGATCGCAATACGTGACGTCATCTAGAAGCGCAGGTCCGCGAGCCGATCTGGTACCTGTCACCTTCCAAGCAGGCGACACCTCTGAATGTAAACATGGTGATAGACAGATGAAATAAATAGAAGCACAATGGTTTTCGAAAGCTTGGTGGTCGATGTCCTCAACCGGTTTTTAGGAGACTATGTTGTCAACCTTGACAGCTCTCAGTTAAAGCTCGGCATCTGGGGAGGTAAGACGAACTAACTACTTGGACCGGCTCGCCGAGCTAGCTAGCTAGCTAAAGCTAATAACGCTAGCAGGCAGCACTGTGACAGTCTCCCTCAGCTGTCAGTGTCAGTTTTGCTGGTTTGTTCAGCTTTACTGACCAGAATGAGCAAGCCAATGCAGTTAAGCTTAATTTGTAGATAGAAAAGAACGCTGAAAATGTTAAAAACAGCTCTCCTCGAGCCCTGGCGTTTTTCCCTCAACATGCCAGATTGAGAGAACGCAGGGTCACACCCTTCCAGACTACTGCCATTATGACTGAACACTTTTCTACTACATTAGCTCTTTTTTATGAGCTTCAAGATAACAAAAAAAATTCCAACACGTAGCACTAGAGCAGAGAAGGGTTTGAAGCCGCTTCTAACGTGTACTGACTTGTTGCAAGGATCCAAATCATTACAAAATTCTGACTTTTCGTGTCACGCTCATTATTTTTAACTATCATAAAAAGACAAGTTGTCGTGAAAGACATGTAACAAGTGCGGTCTGCCTTAAATGCATCCTGTTGTGTTTATGGCAGCATTCATCACCAAGCACTTTTCCCTCCATCACAGGTGATGCAGTTCTCACTAATCTTGAGATAAATGAAAATGCTTTGGTAGGTATCCAGTAATTGTATAAATAAGCCAAATAAGTCACGCGTTTTGGATTTTCATCAGATTTTGCCCTTTTCTTTTTGCAGAGTCAGCTTGACATTCCTTTTAAAGTGAAAGCTGGTCATATAGGTGAGTGTCGTTACTCTTAGCTGTCTTATTTGTGCAGAAGCAGGTTTCTCACTTTGCGTCTATTTTGACAGGACGGTTGGAGCTGAAGATCCCATGGAAGAACCTCTACACACAGTCAGTAGAGGCGACATTGGATGGTGTCTATCTCCTCATTGTCCCCTTAGCAAGTAAGAGCACAAAAAATGAGCAAAGCTTGCGAACCATTTTTCACAAATATACAAAACATTGAGTATCTTTTATTTCCAGGCATAAAGTACGATGCAGAAAAAGAGGAAAAACAACTTCAAGAGGCTCGTCAGAGAAAACTACAGCAAATAGAGACAAAGTTGACTGCTGATGACCAAGGTCAGGGTTCAGCTCTGATTTAAAAGGGGAACGTGTGCGAGTCTGGTGAATCTTTTTGTTTGTTTAGCTGCCCAAGTGGAGATCATGTTACTTACTTCAGTCGTCCTCTTGGTCAAACTGTAAGATGCAACTAGCGGGAGGAAGAATTGTTCTTTTCAGGTGGTGGGGCAGTAAATTTGTTAAATATATGAAAAGTATGCAAAACTGGATTTGTGGTATGAAAATTTGCTAAAGCAGAGATTCAAGGCATCTGCTTGTGGTTTCATGGTTGTGACTTCCTGTGATGTCGGAGAACCCAAATGTTCACACTTTTTATTTTCTGACATTTAGCACTACTGAGCCTGAACTTTATTGTCGTGTTTTGTGCACTGTCATGCGTTGACGTCCCAACAAATGCACTTTAGCTAATTAGTTTGGGGAACATTTTTTTTCATATAAAATAGGATGTACATGAATGTTGATTGGTCCTTTGAAGGTCATAATGTGCTTGTTAAGTGGCTGATTTTACAAGGAGAAAAACATTTCCCCCCCCAAACTCTCACACACACTAAACACGTATTTGTTTTATAGTGGTAACAGATCATGAAATCACTTTGTGTTTGATTGTAACAGAAAATTCTACATTGGAAAAGCAGGACACCTTTGTGGAAAAGCTTGTCACTCAGATCATCAAAAACCTGCAGGTGCAGATCTCCAACATCCACGTGCGCTATGAAGACAACGTGAGTATCGTGCAAGTTTGTGTTTGCCATATCGAATCAGTACATCTCAAATTTGGAGCGTAAGGTAATCAGCAAAACGAGTGAGCGCCTCCGTTTTTTCACAGGTCACGAATCCAGACTCGCCTTTGTCTATCGGAGTGTCACTGAAAAACCTCAGTCTTCAGGTATGGATGGGTTGTCCATCAAGTATTTATTCTGCCCCCCCCCCCAATTTAACCACCAACATTAATGTTCTGTAACCTGGTGATTAACTCCATTAAAATGTCCCAGTTTTCTCTAAAGGACCGCATTTTGTTAATCAGACCTGGAAAACTATAGAGATATAAAACATCTTTATACATGAGAAGACGTCCAGTTGGCTCAGAATGAAGCTCTTACGCTTTTATTAACTGGACATCTGATTACTTACACCAACCAAATTTACAATTGATGGATAATCTTTTGAAGTGAATATAAATAAAGCTGCAGCTGCCAAATGCTGCGAAGTCAGCTGCCAATAAATTACTTTGCGAATGCTAAATCAATAAACTTAATGTCAGTGCTGCATCAATATGAAATAAGTAGATATGACTGTAAATATACAGGTCTGTTCCATTATATAGAACCTGGTCTGTGGATGTGTTTGCACGTCTTCTGTCTTAATGTTTCTTTTTCTGCAACCTTGCGCTTCGATAATGCAGACCTCTAATGTTCCGGGACGGTGCAAAGTGCAGCCACTGAGATTCAGTAGCAAACGCTTTCACATGGAAAATAGCTCCATTCTCCTGGTCTAAAATCAGCTTCACATGTAACAGATGTTAAACCTTAAATCGGGCTCTTCAAGGCCCCCCGTAACTCTTTGTTTGACTCACAGACGGCTGATGAGAACTGGACCCCCAGCCTTTTGGATGAGAATTCCAGGCTGTTTTTCAAGGTAAACAAATTCAACCACTTCAGAGTAAAATGAACTGGAATCATTGTCTTTTCTAGTAGTTTCAGCTACTTGTATTACTGGTCATCTCACGGTAAAAAATGTCTACTCATGGACGCGAGAGTGCTGCTTTCATCGGTAGTTCACATTAATGCCGTGTGATAGTGATCTTGTCTCTGCTCTCAGCAGTTTCCTTTGTTCTCTGCTGTGAACAGTCAGTACCAGAGTGATGATTGTAAACTACTCTTCCTATTTGTCCTTCTCTTCCTCCTCACATTGCTTTCTTTTTCTGTTTCCCCAGCTTGTTCGGCTTGACAACTTATTTTCGTATTTGAACGTCAACTCCGTACTCTTCTCCAATTATAGCACAGAGGAGGCTTTGGTGAGTCACACTGCTAAAATGACCCGTTGTTTCTGCCAATATAGATTTATTTTGAGTCTGATAACCACTTTTGAGACACAGACTCACAAAATTGCATCCAAAACACTGTAAAGTTAAAAAAAATAATTTCTATGGAAGAATTTGCAATTTAAGGATTCACAATATGAAAAGCAGTGTTCTGTGATGTCTCAGTATTCAAATGCCATGGGAACTGTTGGGAAAAGAACCATTTAAATGTATTATAAAGTCGTGTAAACGAGTTTAGGAAAATACTGGATTATGAAACAGAAAAAAGAAAATACAGGAAAATGAACCTTGTGTCCTTGTGTTTGCAGCAATGCCTCCAGAGGAGTATGGAAGTTTACGATTCGGATTCTAGCAATCACGACTTCAGTGAGTGTCTCACACCTCATTTCTGCACGTTTTCCCTAAAAACAACCTAAATCCACGCGGTATAACATCTTTATTTCTACGCACGTCATTATTTTTGCATACAAAGTACATGTGGATATATATTTTGCACTGTAATTTCTGTGAAAAATAGATATCACACAACGTGATTCACCACCAACACATTTCTAGCGTGCGAGTGCGGTGTGTCATCCGATATCACAGATCTGTGATCTCATATAAGTAGAAAGCCACGTATGGCCTCATATCACGAGTTTTATGGTGTAAATTTAACATCTTTTTAATCTGTGTTGCAGTTTTTCGTCCAATATCAGTGGATGCTAAACTGCAGATGAATCCGAGGTCAGATGTGGACTTCTCCTCTCCCAAAACAGACCTCACGGTCAATCTGAGTGAGGTGGCCATTGAGCTCAACAGATCACAAGTACGCGTACATGAGTTGTGAAAAGAGCGAGAGAATGGAAATAATGTAAATAGTGAAAAGATGAATATTTACAGAATCCCTCTTATTTGCTGATTTCCTGTCTTTCCAGTATGTTAGTGTCCTGGAGCTGCTGGGATCCGTGTACATGATGTCACGCAACCTGCCGTACAGGAAGTACAGACCCGTAGTCCAGGTTCACAGGAATGCCTCCATATGGTCAGCAAGCCCCTTCGATTTTAAAAGGCCACACAGTGATGACTGCATAGTGACATTCTGCTCCTGTTGCCTGTTGTAGGTGGAATTATGCGATCACAAGCGTTCTTGAGGTCGATGTGAAGCCTCGGCTACACATGTGGTCATGGTGGCACATCCGCTGCCATCGGCAGATGGTGAAGTCTTACAAAGAGTTGTTCAAGACCAAAATCACCAGCAAGAAACCAACTGAGGAGTTACTGAAGGCCCTCGAGGTGAGACCAAATTTTAAAATAGTCTGTTTTATAACCCTGTGCAATTAATTTGGCTAAACTGAAGACATGTCCACTTACCACTGCACCTGCATTTAGGCTTGTCCATTTCCTACTTTACCACCAGGGATTTGTTGCCTATTGTGAAGCATTGATCTCCGTACTCTTGTCTTCCATTCTTTTTGTCCAATTATTGATCCAGAGAAACATTACTGCTAATGCAAATTGAACCTCTGTCCAGCCGTTTCTGCTTGATTCTAGTTCAGTTCTCAATGAAGCCTTTGATGTAAGAGACTGGGGGGTTTCAGTCTCTGCTCTGCACAGCACCATCCTCTCCTGATGTCATTAACGGTGACATGAAACAAGGAGCCGCTGAAAGCTGTAATCAATTTGTGTTATATCTAATTTCAGGAACCGGAAAAGACATTGGATATTTTTAACATCACTCTGGCTCGACAGCAGGCTGAGGTGGAGGTGGGTTTTCAGTCCCCCCGCAAAAAAATGAGTATCTTCACTGTCACAATTTGTTCTATCATTGTAGCATGAATTTAAATAAATGAAGAAGTCACAAGATAAAAATAAATTCCACATTTCTCATAAGTCATATTATTCTCCTCCCCAGGCCAGCAAGGCAGGGTTGTGCATTTACCGTCCGGGCATGAAGATGGAGGAAGAGCAGTCTCAGGGATGGCTTAGCTGGATGTGGAACTGGGGAGGAGAGGCTGAAAAACCAAAAGATGTCAAAACTGGAGGTATGACATGAAGGACAAAAATCCAAAACACCTGCATGGATGTTTGTGATTACAGAAAGAGTCCATTTTCTCAGTGAGCACTTTAATATGGCTTGAAATCTTGATGTAGTTTTTAGGTTTTTGGCAATTACATCCTCCACTGACTTTTTCTGTGACTACATCTATGATCGTCGACGACCTTTAGAAATGAGTAATACGAATAATGTGCTGGATCAAAAGTCAGGAAAGTGGGCATTTTAGTTCACTTTTCTTAGCATTTCTCTTCCCCGTTGCTCTCCGTCTGTATTTTAGGCTTTGATGATCTGTTGACGCCTGCTGAGAAGGATAAGCTGTACACTGCCATTGGATACAGTGAGACAGATGTCAATCACAACCTGCCAAAGAATGTGAGTCACTTCCTTCCTGACTCCCACCTCCTTAGTCATGCATTTTTATTTGTCTCTCTATTCATGATCCAGTGCTGCTAGAACAGAAATAGTTCTTCAAAGAACAGAACAATTATATACTTGATGTTAAATTCACACTATGTTGTGTCTTTGTTCTAGTTTGAGGACACAAAGATCAATTTTCACATGGAAAGGCTGTCGCTGTCCCTCAAAGACAAGGACAAGGACAAAAACGAGATCATGAAGGTTACTGTAGGCGAGCTCAAGTCCACACTCACACAGCGGTCTGGGGCAGAAGCCATCAAGTATGTTATAGCTGTCTATAAGTCTAGGTGTTTAAAATCCTGGAATTCAGTGTGAATGTAACATATTTCCTACTGTGAATCCTATCATTGTTACCCCTCTTGTCTTTTTCTAAGAGTCACAGCAGAGCTCAGTTTGTTTGAGGTGACAGGCCTGGCCAGCCAGAGATCTGCCCCTACCCTCCTGTCATCGAGGAAGGCGGCTACAGCTGGGACCCCGCTCTTGTCCTTCTTATTTGAGACCAACCCAATAGACGAAACCTCCAACCAGAAGTTACATGTGCAGTCGCAGCCCTTAGAAATCATCTACGATGCTGTGAGTGCTGCCTGTCACGCTGCACGTTCAACCATGACAAATTACAGAGGGAAAAAAAGTTTGCTTGTGATGCTGTGTAGATTACAGTGAACACCATGTCGGAGTTCTTCAAGGCTCCAGGAGACGTGCAGCTGGATGAGCTCACCAACGCAACACTAATGAAACTGGAGCAGTTTCGAGATCGTACAGCCACTGGTCAGTTTGACTCTGCTATTGGTTCTCTGATGAGCAAATGCTCACATTCCTCTGTGTTTACATATCAGTCATTATCTCATCCACCCAGCCGGAGTCTGGAGTTCCTGTTTATCTCTCTGACTGATTATTTCCTCTGAAAGTTGATGGCTGCAGTTCACATAAAATTGCACTTTTTTCCCCCAAAGTCCCCCCCCCCCCAATTAGATTGTTATAACACATAATAAAACTATATTTTTCTAGAATATTCTTTTGGGCTTTTTTGTGAAAAGACCTTGAGACCTTGCTACATATTTATCTATACTTTTGTAATTGTTTAAAGGCTGTTTAATTGTTTTCTAGGTCTACTGTATGTGATTGAAACACAGAAAGTTCTTGACCTGAAAGTGGACCTTATGGCCTCCTATGTCATTGTTCCTGAGACTGGTTTCTACAGTGGTACTCAGAACATCCTGCTGTTGGATCTTGGTCATTTCAAGGTCAGAAAGGAAGTTGTTAAGTCAGTTTGTAGTTAGTGTTACAAAAGATTTGTCCATACTTTGTATCTGGTATTTTTTTAAAATATAAACATTGAGGGAATATTGTGCAAAGATGATGAGGAATGATGCTGATCTTTAGCTCTGAAACGGACATCTAAATAAAAAGCCGACCTATTTGATTTATTTTCAGATAACAAGTCTAAGCAAGAAAGATCTTCCTCAACTGACCGTGAACACGAGCAACCTTGAAGAAATCATGTCCAGAGCCTACGACAGCTTTGACGTGCAGCTCAGCAACCTGCAGCTCCTGTACAGCAAACCAGGTCCCTCCACTGATGCAAATACTATAAATACTACATCCAGGCTCAAAGTGTATTTATTACTCCCCTGAACTCAGAGAAATATAGAAGAGGCGGTTTAACATTTTTATGCATATTTATATGTCAACATAATTTACACATGAAAAAAGTAAATAGATTTTTTTTTATAATGGTTGAATTTCCAATCATGATTTATTACTTTTGAGTTATAAATCCATTTTTTCAAAGTGCTTCTGGGACCATGCACACTAGACTTTGGTGTTATAGATAAAACCATATTTCTTGCACAAACAACCCCCCTGTGATGTCACTTAATGAACAATTTCTGTGTGTGGCAGAAAGCGATTGGAAAGTGGCACGTAAACAGAGAGAGTCACCCCTACACATCTTAGAGCCGGTCGATTTGACAGTCACTTTCAGCAGAGCGATGGTTGTAAAAGACTCCCGCATGGCAAAGTACGTTTTTTTCCTAATTGGCTATAGGAAATAGATGCTGTCAGACTTAAATTCAAAGTGATACTTTTGTGTGTATCTATGTTCCAGGTACAAAATGTCTGGAACGCTGCCTCTGTTGTCACTTCGCATTTCTGATGATAAACTACGAAGTATTTTGGGGTTGATATACAGCATACCTCTGCCAAAGAGCTCTGGCCCTTCCCCTGGCAGTCTTCAAGCCCCTGTATTAAAGGTAAGACAAATATCTTGAGCCAAATTTAAAAAGTTGTGCAGTTATAATGTTATAATACACATTAATTAAGATGAGGAAATAACACGATAATAACGACTGAAGAGATTCAAAAGTACATTTTGGCTAGTGTGGTTCTCACCCTGGTTTCCTTTTCTCCTCAGCTAAAATCCACTCCTCAGCTCACTCCCAGAAAATTCCTGAACCTACCGGACCAGCGCTCATCGCTCATGTTTGAGTCCTGTGATGCCATCAGCATCACCTCATTGGGTACCAACTCTGACCTTACCTGCCTCGTTTCCACTCACATAATGATCATACGGACAAACAATCTTAAAAAAATCCTTTTACAGGTGCAGGATTACATTTCACTCTTGCATTTTTTTAAATGTCTGCATTAGGATCAGAGGAGGATTTGTTCTATGATGCTCCCAGCTCTCCCGTCGGTGATCGAGCCTTCTTTTCTGATAATCCGCTGCCGCTACGCTACGCAGACCTACACAAAAGAAGTCTTGTCAAAGAAGACATTCCAAAGAACATGACTGACTTTATCATGACGTTTGTCATCAACACGGTATAGAAAAGTTGTTTTCAGCTTTCCTGAGCTTAGTAATTCTCCTGTTGTCCCACTTTTCTCACCTGATTATTTTCTTTTTGTGTTTTTTCCGTCCTGCTCTTTTTTCTGGTCATCTAGTTTTCTGTCGAGTTGTGCCGCCTGTCAGAAGATCAGGAGATCACCGTACTGCACTTAGACATAGAAAATCTGGGCACTGAGTTGAAAATTAACACTTTTGACATGACATCAAACACTTATCTGCGAGAGATCTGCCTGAAGTGCCCCGAGTACATGGGTCAGTGTTTGCTAATACACAATTTTACTTCCATATCTTAGCCTAAATGTCTGATATTGATTTTACAATTAACGCTCCAAAGATTATTTGTCTGCTTCATCATAGCTGTTTTTTTTGCCATGTTTTAATCTCCTGTAGATTCTGAAAACAAGCCGGTTCAGTTACTCACCACCTTAGACAACTCAGAGGTTGACTTGCTCATCCTGGAGTATATTAAAGTATGCACAAATTCCATACCTATTGATAAATATTTTTCTATTTTAAATTTGAAATCACCCCTCATTGTGGATTATGTTTCTTTTAGGCTGATAAAACTGGCCCAGAGTTCAAGACTCAGCACAAAAATACAGAGCAGCTCATTAAGGTAAATGGTTAATTAACAATTAGCATGCCTAATAGTCTGAATGAATGTCAGTTGTATTTTATTCTAATAATATAGGTTTTGTGCCATATAATTAAAGCTGAGAATTACTTGACATCAGTAAAGATGTCTAGTGCCTAAAAAGTAAGCATGCCCTTTATGTTTCTTCAGTGCCAGTTTTTTAATATTGCGATGTTGGAATCCTACAGGTGACCTTTTCATCCCTGGATGTCCATCTACATACTGAGGCCCTACTCAATGCCATGAACTTCCTAAACAACCTCCTTCCTCCTCCTGCTAAGAAGGAGGAAGGAGAAGGAGGGCAGGAGGAGCTCCCCACCATCCTAGAGGAGGATGAGACAGAAAAGGAGGAAGAGAAGACAATGGAAACTGTTGTCACCAAGAAAAAAAGTTGGTTTTCTTTCCAAATGTTGCAGTCTTCATACTGTTTTTGCACTACGAAATCACTGTTTTTTAATGGACACTTTTTTTTTTTACAGCATCAAAGATTACAAAGTTTGCAGATGTGGTAAATCTGCATATCAGAGCAGATCTCCGATGTCTGAAGGTTTTCATTCGAGGGCAGAAAGCTAGGATCTCTGAAATCATTATTGAAGGTATGTAAGTGCTGTTAAATGAATGTCTAATACATGTGAGCACAGTGTTTGGTCCTTTTCAATGGTATTAACTAGCAAGGATGCAAGACCATACTGTTCAGAAATGGAAAGAATGTTTCTTAATTTCTCAACTTCCCAACATGCAGGTCTAGTTTCCCAAGTACTGATGAAGAAGAAGGAGATGGAGGTACAGGCAAACCTGAAGAGCATTGTCATCTTAGACTGTGCCCAAGATGCAATGTACAAGAAGGTATCAGCAGCATTTGTCCGTCCTCCTGTGTTAATGTACATGTAATCGATCAATGAACGGTATTATTAATGTACTCATGTCTTTTTCTTCTATACCCTTGTAAAGTGTATCATTTATTTTTGATGAGTCCTTATTGATATTGCTTTACACAGTGCAGCTGATGTTCTGTGTTTCGTTGTTTAGGCTGTGTCGATAGCAGATAAAGAGGTGTTTGCCTTTCAAATGGTAAATTATACAGATGCAACAGAAGGAGACGCCTATTTGGACATGTCTCAAGTCGATACTGCCGTCACCCTGAATGTGGGATGCATTCAGGTCATCTTCCTCAACAAATTTGTTTCCACCATTTTGGTAAGATGAAAAATTTCTTGTTCAAGATTATATCCCATATTAGCACTTATCAGATGCATACTCCATTTCACATTTTGTTTGAATCTGATTTAATAATGTGTATTTTTCTGGAATTTGTCACTTCAATTTTTTTTTTCCATCGCAGGCCTTTATTAACAACTTCCAGGAGGCTAAAGAAGCTTTGGTTGTGGTGACAGCCCAAGCTGCTGAAAAGGCAGCCACTGGTGTAAAAGAGCTGGCAGAGAGGAGCAGTCGGATTCGTTTAAATGTCCACTTTAATGCTCCTGTTATCTTCCTGCCGCAGTCCTCTTCTTCCTCCAATGTCATCGTAGCTGATCTCGGTCTTCTGTCTGTCAAGAACCGTTTTGCCAAGCAGCCCTTTAAAAGTATTGTTAAGATTCCTCCTGTTGTGGACATAATGACTGTAAGACTGACAAACCTCAAAATGTACAGGTCAGAAACTGAGCATCATGGGAGAACAGTAAAAATGTGGTTTGGTTTCATTAAAACGCTCTCTGCCTGTGTTTCAGGACCACATATATAAATGGGGGCTTTCAGGGAGAGATACAGTTGCTGGAGCCCGTCAACCTGGACTTGGAAATCCAGAGAAATCTTTCCTCCAACTGGTACCACAGCATCCCTGACATTGGGATCACTGCTCATCTTAAACCAATTAGTGTAAGGAATCACAGTTTAGGAGAAAATGGAGTAGCTTGGGAAATATTTTATTTTTCTATTTATTTTTAATTTCTACTTTTTTATTAATCTTATTTAGCTGTTTGTCCCTATTGGTTTATCGTTAAACGTCCCAATTATCACATAAGACTTTATCATGATTTTTTGTCCAAAACAGCTGATCCTGAGTCAGTCTGACATGACAGTGATCCTGCGAACTCTGAGTGAGAATCTGTCAGAGAACTCCGATGTCCCCCCTCCAGCTCTTCCATCCACCGGTGCAGCTTCCTCTGATGCTGCATCAAACAAAGAGTCACAGGGCTCCACTGGACCAGCCAGTAGTAAGATTTTGATTTTACTTGTTTTGTTGCTTGAGTTTTTTTCTCCACTAAAGTGGAATGATTGACTTTGACAAATGAAGGTGGCAGATCTGCAGAATTGAACGGAATTTGTAAATGCTACGTACACAAATAGGAGGTGTGGATTTGTGCTGTGATCGCTTCATAGGTAACACAGTGGTGACAGCTGCTGTGGTGGAGACCCAGCAAAACATCAAGATGAAGACCACGCTTAAATTAGACTTCAAGTTTGACTCAATGACGCTGAGCTTGTACAGCCCTGATGAGAATGTGGTAAGGCTCATGTTCACTCAAAGCATTTGGGACATACTTGATAACTTGACATGCATTTTTCCTCTTTATGACTAATCTAACCTTTTATTTCTCGTTACATAGGTGCACCTGGTGGATTCACGTGACGAGCAACTGAAGTTGGCAGAGTTTACTCTGGGGACAATCTCTACCTCCGTTAACAGGTTCTCAGATAGCTCCATGAAGGCCTCTGTCCAGCTCGCTACCTGCCTTCTGGATGACAAGAGACCCAAGATCAAGACAGTCACCCCAAGGTACAAGGGCGACACATCACACATGTTCTTGTGTGCATTTGACTTAATAAATGAGAAAAGGAATCTTGCTCTGTGATGATAAAGAAATATTTGATAATGTCTTCTCCAGGATGATGGGCCTGAGGCCTGGAGCAGAACAGAACAAGATGGTTGAGGTGCACTACCGCCAGGGCCGTGAAGGCATCAGTGTGGAAACAGTGGTGCAAGATGTCTATCTGTGTGCCAGCATGGAGTTCCTGCTCACGGTCGCAGATGTTTTTCTTAAAGCTACCCAACACGGTTTTGCCCAAGTGCCACAACCAAAGACCTCTGCTGGAGCAGGGGAGAAAAAGCAGGTCAACTCCACTGTCACATCTAAGGAGCCCAGTGAGTCAGCACTAACTTCTCCTTACAGTAGCTGTTGTTTCTCATGTGTTGTGATTAATGTCACACCTTCATGTCATGCTATACCTGCCTGTTGTTTTAACTGCTTGGATGGGCATAGCACGATGCCGTAGTGACTTGGTAAGTTTATTTTCTGCAGACGTAATGTCAAAGACAGAGATCAGTCTTTTGCTCCGTAACCCGGATATCGTGTTTGTGGCTGACTTGACACGTGCCGATGCCCCCGCCCTGGTCATGTCTACGCAGTGCGAGTTGTTAATGAAAAGTTGTGCAGAGGGGTCACAGATCACCGCCGTTATCAACGATCTAAAGGTTAGGAATGGCAAATATATCATTCTGAGGAAAAAAAGCTTGAATAAAATATTTCCTCAGTCACTGAGCTCAACCCCCCCCCCCCGCCTTTTTGTGTAGGTTATGGCATGCCCCTTTTTATCAGAGAAGAGGAAAAATAATATGACCACTGTGCTGCAGCCATGTCAGGTGTTCTTCCAAAGTACTCAGACCCCGACATCTCCACAGGCTATGGAGGTCTCCATGAATGCCCTCACACTAAAGGTAATTGTTTTCATATGGATACATGAATTCAGGAGTGACTTGTGTTGCCCAAAAACCAGACTAAAAACTTTTTTATGTTTATGTGGCAGGTATCCCCACTCATCATCAACACGGTGATCACAATTCTTTCAGTATTGAGCCCCGCCGCAGAGACCCCAGAGGAGCTTGATAGCCCAGTTCCCGTAGATCTGTGGGAGAAACGAAGTTGGAAGGACCTAAAATTCTGGTTCCTAGAAGAGGGTGGAGATGAAGACACAAAATCATTAACTCCACTGGTACCCCAGGGGGAGTCATTGCAGGTATTGCACTGGATTTAAATTAAATTTACCTCAAAAACTTGACTTGTTTAATGTGGTAATGGTTTCTTCTATAGTTTGGCATATTAAAAGTTGACTCTCTGTCCTTGCAGATGAATATTAAATCTATCTGTCTGACTCTGGAAGCTGGAGTGGGACACCGCACCATCCCCATGCTTCTTGCCAAGTCATCGTTCAACGGAGATGTGAAAAACTGGTCCACATTAATTAATTTACATAGCAAGCTTGACCTGGAGGTAAAGCAAAGTTAATATACATAATGATCATAATAATCGATCAAAATATTTATTTACTGGAGGTCTTTTTGGGTTTTTTTGCCACATTTCCTTTGATTTTATTGCAATTAAACCTGTCTGTACTAGGTTCACTATTACAATGAGATCATGGGAGTGTGGGAGCCGCTGCTGGAGCCATTAGAAGATGAGACAGGAGAGGGTTTCAGACCCTGGAGACTGGTTTTAAAGGTACTTACACCACACATACATTTATTGTATAATATATGCTTATTTGTGTATTCACAGTTTATACCATTATATAACTAGATGAAAAAGAAACCAGTGAGTTTCCCAGGACTGTCTGATGAGGTGGATTACCAAATCCCAGACTATAAAACAGTCATTGTCATCAGCAGTAAAGACCAGCTCAACATCACACTTTCTAAATGTGGACTAACTATGCTCAATCACCTGGGCCAGGTAAGAGGCGGGCTGTAGCAGCTTTAACTGTTGGCCAAGAGAGGTGATAAGGTCGTCTGTAACCTCAATCCTCTTCCTCTTTCCAGGCATTTGCCGAGGCTGCCAAACAGACATCAGACTCTTTCCAGAAGGAAGAGGCTCCGTTTGTAGTCAAAAACCGCCTGGGCCTTCCGGTCTCTGTCCGCTACAGTGAAATGTTTTCTCCCATCGGCCAACAGAGCACCACATTCACTGTGGAGCTACAGGATGGTGAAACACTTGGCATGGACTATTCCACTAAGACAGAGTCTGACCAGTTCTCTGCAATGATCTCATTATCCGGAAAGGAGTACTACATTCAGCCAAGTAAGCTGACATACTTTAATACTGAAATGTTTAATATCTAATTTTGGCATTTGCTTGAAACTAATTGGAAGAAATGAAACATTATTTTTGAACTGCTGTCATTAATAAACATTAATAGTTTGGAGATTTACAGATGTACAGTGATCCAACAAATTAAATAGTCTTGACCAGTCTTCTGATATGTGTCTCAATATCTCAAGACTAGTACTAGAAATTTTATTTATTTATTTGGTCACCGTTTAAAGAAAAAAAAGAAAGAAACACGAGGTTTGTTTTTTTTAAAATTAGGAGATAAAAATAAAGAGTTTCATTTCTTTTGGCTCTTTGCAGCTCCAATGGGTCACACCTCAGCCAGTGTGATCCCCCTGATCAAGGTGGGCAAGGGGATGTACAGTGTTGTGCACACAGAGTCAGGAGTCACCTGTTTCCTGGTCTGTCAGATTTCCTCTGTGGAGGGCAGCAAATACATCAAGATCCGCTCACCTTTCCAGGTACCTCATTCTTCTAGATGGTCATGCATGTTCATTCAGGCAAGCTGCTCCAGACAAATTAAGGCCATATTATATGCATTTTTGTCTGGCACCTGAATTATACATATAAACTCTAAAGGTTAACTTGTATATTAAAACACAACTGGATTACAAATCAAGATGAAATGCCAAAAATAAACCTTTCTTATGCTTCTACTTTCCCACAGATCATCAATCATTTTCAAATTCCTTTTAAAGTTTTTGAAGGATCCACATGTCTGGGTAAAGCTCTCCCTAATGAAGAGTTCTGCGTTCCACTGGATTCATATAGGTGAATAAATGCACTGTAAAATTATTTATGTCTCCTGAGTTTCCACATCGCCCTTTTGTTCATTCTTGTCTCTCTGCTGTCCCTTCAGGTCTGAACTGAGTCTACAGCCAGTCCTAGTAGATGACGATCAGGGTGAGCAGTTTGAGTGCTCGGAAGGCTTCAGTTATGAAGATGTCAGCATCGAGCCGCCCACCAAACGCCTCGAGCAGACCTGCCGTCGCCGTAGTGGTGAGGGAGGAGTGCTAATGGTCAATATGGTGCCGGTTAAGGATGCTGTGACATTCAAACACACTGGAGATGTTGGAGAGAACTTTGATGTACCTTTTGTGGTGCACTTGTGGCCCTCCATCCTGCTACGGAACCTCCTTCCTTACCCCATCTCTTACAAACTAAAGGTAGGATGTGTCTGGTCTTCACTGCTCCTTTAGGTCATTTTGCCCGTTTGCCAGCATCCAATATTGAAAGAACACATTTCCATGTCTGTACAAGTAAATGGCCTAATAAGAAAATCCTCTGTCGATAATTGCTAGACTCATCTTCATTAATTATAGGCTATCGTATTACAGACCGCCATGCTCAGTCTCCTGTTTATTGCTCAATAGGACAGCGGAGTCTCTGCTCCTGAGGCCACTCTGAACCCAGGCCACTCTGCTCAGCTGTACACTGCTGTCATCAACCAGTCCAGTGTTGATCTTTGTCTTCTAAACTACCTGTCTCAGGACTGGTCTTCTGTGTACAGGTTGGGATGATTTTATTTGGATTTCACTTGTTTACTCTCATTGGCGCTCACTAATAACTTCACATCAATTAGACCAGGGCAGGAAAACAAAATGTTCCCTATCGTGGAATAAACAAATGATCTCGTCAAACAGTTTCCTCAGTGACCAAGAAGAAATCACCTTCATAGTATTCCAGTCTGAACGAGATCCTAATGAAGACGACGAAGGCCCAGAGATGAAGAGAGCCGAGTTGGACATAGCTGTGCACGTCAAATATGACCTGGGACAGATGGTGGTTGCTATTCACTCGCCTTACTGGATGGTGAACAAGACAAGCAGGCTGCTGCAGTACAAAGCTGATGATATTCATCGCAAACACCCACTGGACTATGACATGCCCCTGCTCTTCTCCTTCAAGCCCCGATACTTCCTGAAAAACAACAAGGTAAAAAGAAATTGACCTGATAACGTCTGGCATGCTAACACATCCTTCTATTATTGATGGCAACATTTTAGGATGAAAGCTAAATTAAACATGACTCATCAAAGTGCTTTTAGACTAATACAGTCGCTCCACAGGTTCGTCTCATGATCTCAGACAGCGAACTGTCTGACGAATTTTCTCTGGATACAGTTGGAAGCCACGGAGATGTCAAATGTAAAGGCCGGTACAAAGATTACCTGGTAAGATGCTGCTACCCGCACACTTTATGTCCCCAAGTTCATATAGACAATTTAATTCTGTACTGAGTTGTGTTTGATTTCAGGTCGGCGTGAAGATTGAAGCCAGCAGCTTCACGCTGACCCGCATCGTGACCTTTGTGCCGTTTTACACGCTGGTCAACAAAACTAAGGAAAGCGTGTTCATATGCGAGGACGGGTTGGACAACTGGACCGAGGCTCAACCAGAAGAGGTCAGAGAACAAAAACAGTTAATGTTTGTATTTGCGATGCCTCACACATCTTCTTGTTTTTACAGAGATATGCTTAAACGTGAGACATGTCACGTTACTGATCACTGACATGACTCAAGTGTTGAAATGTTTTGGTCAGAATTCTTGTATCGGGCTGGATTTTTCAGAGTAACGTGCTAACATTTCCAAGCAATGTTGTATAGACTTCCAATATTTGATTTTGTCCTGTATTCAGTCGGGTATTCCATTCTGGCCTGAGAATGACACCAAACGGCTCAAGATTAAGGTGGAAGGCTGCACCCTGCCTCCCTGCTCCATCGATTTCACAAGACAGGAAAACTGTCTGTTGCTCCATATGGACAACTCTGTAAGTAGACGTTCACGTTCAAGTGTCAAATATTAAGAGTTACAAGATCCCGTCACCATCGGAAACAAAGGAGATTGTGATGATGTATTACAACTGCTCGCCTGTTTTGTTCCCTTTCTGCAGTTTGGCGGGATCATCGTTGACGTAAACCTGTTGGAGCACTCGGCCACGATCCGATTCTCGGAGTACCACGACGGTGCCGCCCCGTTCCTCTTAATCAACCACACCAAAGGACAGACTCTGCAGTTCTATCAGAGGTGAGAGGACAGAGAGAAAAGAACTTGTAATGTCAACAGAGATAATCCTAGTGATTAAATACTGTTGGTCAGAGATCTGACCGAGTGAAATGTTGAGTGGACAAGTTACATTTTAATGATTTCAGCAAAACGATTCTGTTTGATTTGAAATGTCAAGATCTGTATCACAGATATCTCCACCGTTTTCCTGGAATGTAACGTTTCCTTGTTTTATTCTTTGTGAATAGTCCATATATGTCACAGACGGAGCATTTACTTTAAAGGTATAGTTTCAGATGGGCCAAACATGACATGAGCAACATAAATATTCAACTAAAAACTAAAATATTCTATCATGTTTTAGGTTGTATAGAGTTTTGCTGAATTATGCTGCGGTCAGTCCGGGTCCCAGTTTCAACAATTATACATTGTTGGTTATGATTCCTCTAAGGAGCAACCAGAGCTTATGTAGCATAACATTAACATGTAACACTATGACGGTCATTCTCTCAATCCAGTTTACACTTAAAAGTAACTTTCAATTCTGTTCTATCATTTGACAAATTATGGACCGCTCCACATCTGTCTTGTTATTTTGTACATCTTTATTTTCCACATCAAGGAAGGATTTCTCCTGCACTTTATTCAAATTTCATTCATATATTACGGTAGTTTTATAATTCTTTTCCCCCATAGAACAAGTTTTATTGTTGGGTTTTTGTGTTGCTGATAGTGATTTATCGTTGTGCAGTGCCCGGACAGACTCCGCCTGGGTTGCTAACGACCTGCTCGACCTCTCCTTCTCAATGGAGGAGGACAGGTAGAAAAAAAGTGACCGCTGAAACCTCTCCTGATACACTCTGAACTCAGTACAAAGCAGAAAACTCAGCACTGTAAAAACTGAAGACATAGTCAGTCTGTTTTTGGTACAAAAATGTGCACGTACACTTTCACAAACAGCCGTACTGAGTGCAGAGGGTGATCAAGTGAAGAGTGCAGGTAATGGGTCAATTCTGGTTTGTGTGTGATCTGCTCCTCACTCTTATTGATGACAAGTGATTGTGTTAAACGCCTGACCAAAACACAACACATTAATCATGCATTCATCTTTTTCAACTATTGAATTTATTCTTTTTTATGTAAAACTTAAAGAGCACATCAATTGAAACTAATTGAATCTAAGACATTTTATCACCATTTCAGCTGAGTGATAGATGCAGGTCAGGCATCTTCTAAACCAGATTAGTGAGGATTATTGTCTTTTGAGCTGTTGTTGATTCCTCTTTACTCCTTAAACTAGCTTTGACTGCTTTGACCGGGTGGGATTCTGCCAGCGGAATCGCACCACCTGCTTCTTTCAGTGGTTCTGCTTGTTTTCCCTTTTGTAGGTTAAGACTTTCTGAATTCTACCGTCCGCTTTCCAAGGGCTGAATCTACCTCTCCAGGAGATACTGCAGACGTTTCTGTTTTGATATTTTTCCTTCATATATATCTGCATGCTTCTGCTGTAGTTTGGTGGTTTGTGCAGGGATGTCTTGATGGGTGCTGATAGTGAGAGGGTCTTGGTGACGGCTCTGTTACGTTGCCTTCTCTTTTATGATGATGCTGTACTGCCTTTTTGTGCTTTTTTCCATCTCAATATTTCATAATTCACTCCTTGACCGAGTTTCCACCTGTGGAATTGTTGCTGACAGATGAGTGTTGGTTGATTTCATCTTTGTTTGCAGTTCTCAGAAGGAGGAAGAGAAGGATGAGCTGGAGCCTGGGAAAGCTGTGTATTACACCTGGGCTGAATCCACTGGGTCCAGAGAGCTGTGTTGGAAGTGTGGGACATACAGTGGGAAGCTCAAGAGCGAGGAGGTACTGGGCCATCCCTCACATACCAGTGATTGATGCTAGATTTGCTTTCTTGTTATTTATGCTTTTTGGTGTCTTTTGCTGAAGCACTTTGTGTCAACATATCTATTCATCATTTTTATGTATGGAAACTTAAACAGTTTAGATAAATGTCTGTAGAGTTTAACGAAGATGTTTAAATGAACATATTGTTAATGTGTCTGCTCCTATAGGATGTGTGTCTAGACATCAACAGTGAAAAGAAACTGTTTGTGCTCTCCTTCTATGAAGGTAAACTAGTGGAACCTAAATCCTCTTTAAATCACAGCTGCTGCTAAAGACACAGCTCACAATGTACATTTCTATATGGAATGATTAAATGTTAAATCAGTATGTACTGACTGTTGATCTGAAGGTCTCCAGCGTGTGGTGCTGTTCACGGAGGACCAACACACCTACAAACTGCTCTGTGAGAGCGAGAAGGTGCAGCTGGCTGAGCAGGAAATCCTCCTGTCGCTACAGAACATGGGCGTGTCCCTAGTCAACAACAACAGCAGCCAGGAAGTCTCCTTTATTGGGATCACAAGGTAGCTAGAGCGTTCACTGTATAGGGCACAAGCCTTGAGGTGATGCTGAATTGACTTCAGCCTAAAGTCCTGGACTCTGCATCAGTGGCCACAACCCAAATAATACTCAGAGTGTGTTTGTGTGCAGAACAGCTGCGTTGTGTGTCCGCTCCATTCTTTGCCTTCCCCTTAACCACACCATTACTGGACATTACTGGATGATAAATTCTGTTTTACTTTCTCTTTGCACCGACTCCCTGTTGCGCACTCGGCTCCACTTTCATTGTGGAGCGCAGACGCCACTCCCACGCCTGGACTCTAACATATATTCAGATTTGAGGAAATAGCAGCCCAGACTGAAATTAAGACCTAAATTTTTGCAAACAAACAACAAAAACCTGGCACCTACACATGCTTCCCATAGCCGGGCAGGGCTCTGTGTATTTGTGCATCCTCCTGGGTTCACACTGAATTCTGTAACATCTTTTTGCACCCTTTTGTTGTCTCAGCTCTGATGTGGTTTGGGAACTGAAGCCGGGGAAAAAGAACCGTTGGAAGACTCTGAGCACGAAAGAAACTGAGATGCTGGAGAACAGCTACAAACACTACGTGGACACTGAACCCTTGGACAACGGCATCGTCAACCTGGAAAACGGCTACCAGGTGTGGCAGCAATCACTGCTTGTAACGCTGGAACACAAATGAGGGTTTCATCATGCACATGTTGGTTTAATTTGACGGTCTGGCAGGTGTCTTTCACACCGAACGGTGTGGACATGCGGATGCTGCAGCCGTGCAGCGCTCCCCTCAGGAGGCACTTCCTGCCAGCAGTGAAGGTGGAATACAGCGTGTCACCGCGACAGAGTGCCTACCGTGTCCAAATCCACCGAATTCAGGTAAGAGATGCCACATCTATAAACTGTGTCGCCGTTGTATTTAAGAGAATCATCCCCCCCCCCCACTATAAGTGCAGGATTTGTTGCATCCCAAGACTTTGAGCGTTTGTCCTCTCATCTGACAGATCCAGAATCAGCTTCCCGGAGCCATCTTCCCCTATGTGTTCTACCCTGTAAAGCTACCTAAATCCATCACCATGGACTCAGGTCTCTGACTTCCTGCATGTGCTGGGTGTTTGCTGTGTTTCTGACTAACAGTTGGGATTGCTGTTTCTTTCCACAGAACCCAAACCTCTTACTGACATCAGCATCGTCACCAGAACAGCCGGACACTCTAATATCTCTCGCATTAAGTAAAAAACACTTTTTTTCCCCAAACAAAAAAACAGTCATTTAAAAAAAAAAAACCCTCCATTAACCTCGACGTGATGCAAACGCCTTCTCAGGTATTTCAAGGTGTTGATCCAAGAGATGGACCTGAAGCTGGATCTTGGCTTCCTCTACGCCATACTGGACCTGTTCTCACCCGAGAACGCCAGCGTCATGAGCCCGGAACAGGAGGTTTGCAGACACTTTTCTGATTTCTGGAGCATCTGTGCTACAGTAACGTAAACTTCACCCTTGTGCTTCTGTAGGCGGAGCTGTTTGAGACAGATTTGGAAAACATAAAGATGGTCCTGAACAGTGTCTCTGCCGCTGACACCTCTCCCATCAGCCTCTACGAGTATTTTCACATTTCCCCCATCAAGGTTTGTCCAGACTAGAGTGATAAAACGGTCCAAATTCCAACCTCCTGCAGAGCAAGAGTTCTGTTGCTCAGCTGTGTCTGTGGTTGTGCAGCTGCACCTGAGTCTCTCCCTGAGCACCGGAGGGGAGGACGGGATGAAGCAGGAGCGAGACACGGAGCTCATTCCTGTGCAGTCGCTCAACCTGCTGCTGAAGAGCATCGGTGCCACGCTCACGGACGTGCAGGACGTTGTCTTCAAGTAGGACTGAATCTCAAAAGGCCCTCGTGTAGTCGCGCTCTCCTAATTCTTTTCTGCATTCCAGGTTGGCCTTCTTTGAGTTGAATTTCCAATTTTACACCACTCAGCAGCTCCAGTGGGAGGTGATCAGACATTATTCTAAGCAGGTAACACATCCACAGTCACAAAGGCAGGGAGTGGACTGGTCCTGCTGGGGGAGCAGACAACAGTGAAGGCAAAGGATGCTGGCGGACTCATCTGCTTTTGTGCATTATTATTCCAGGCTATTAAACAGATGTACGTGCTGGTGCTTGGCTTGGACGTACTTGGGAATCCTTTTGGCCTGATCAGAGGGCTGTCAGAAGGATTCGAAGCTTTCTTCTATGAGCCGTATCAGGTAGGAATGTTGAAATGAAACACAGGTGAATGCAAGAGCCTTAGTTTGATCTCTGCACGACCTGTCTGACAGATTTGTGATGTAGGAAAAATGCAAATTAGCAGCTGGGTTTTGTTCTTGTCCAGCTGTGTAACTCTGCCCACTGTTCCAGGGAGCCATCCAGGGACCTGAGGAGTTTGTTGAAGGAATGGCACTTGGGGTGAAAGCTCTGGTGGGAGGGGCCGTAGGTAAGTTCAGGCTTCATCATAAATGGATCAGCAGTAACAAACAGAGAAATCTTGGTCTGCATTCTCAAGGTTCTCACTTGTTTTCTGTCTGTATTCATGCTGACTCATATCTGTCTCCCAGGGGGTATAGCGGGCGCCGCCTCCCGCATCACAGGCGCCATGGCAAAGGGTGTAGCAGCCATAACGATGGATGAGGAATACCAGCAGAAGAGACGAGAGGCTATGAACAGACAGCCCAGTGGCCTCAGAGAGGGGCTGGCCAGGGGTGGAAAGGGACTGGTGTCTGTACGTGTTGAGACTTGTGTAAATGTAGAGAAACTATACCGTCGGCTTTAGCATGAGAGGACATGACCGGGAACAGATCTGCTGAAGAGGAACTCTGCAATATTGAATGAAGTGTGGATGTGTTCTCCTTTCAGGGTTTTGTCAGTGGGATCACAGGGATCGTCACCAAACCAATCAAAGGTATTACGCCACCTGTCGCTTGGCCCTGGTGATGTTCCCCTGACTTATGCTAACGTTGGTCTGCAGGAGCGCAGCGGGAGGGCGCAGCCGGCTTCTTCAAAGGGTTTGGAAAAGGTCTGGTGGGTGCAGTAGCCAGACCCACCGGAGGCATCATCGACATGGCCAGCAGTACTTTCCAGGGAATCAAGAGGTATGTTGAGCTGGTGTGTGCGCGCGTGTACGTGCACAGGTGCGCGGGACGCTGCAGGTAGATGCTGATGTACCCAAAGGGCTCCTACATTCTCACTGCACAAGTGCGTCTTGTCTCCATTTTAGGGCAGCAGAGACGTCACAAGATGTCGAGTCCCTGCGTCCCCCTCGCTTCATCCACGAGGACGGCGTCATACGGCCATATAAGGAGAGGGAGGGGCTCGGCAGTCAGATGCTCCAGGTGAGAACACAGACTGCAGGTTTAACATTTTGACATTGTTCACATACAGCTGAATATTGTCTCTGTGTGTCTCGCTGCCTGTGTTCTTTCAAATTTTGTTTAAACGCCCTTCCTGTCAGTCTATAAGGACGTAGGGTTGGACTTCACCCGGATTCAATCATCTTTTTATGTTAATTCAATTGACAAAATCCCACTGGAAATTAAGCACCTTTGAAGAAATTTGAGGCGTCTTTGGTTCTAAAGTGGCATCCATGTGGACATCTGGTCTTCACATGGACGTTAACCTCATCTGTGGAACACTCATTATCTTGATAGTGAGGCTCGAACCGGTGCCTCCGTTCTGCACGCTCTGGTCGTCGTAGCTCCTTTTGTTGAGCTGGCTTTCATAGAGGAGACCCCGACGCCGCTGTCGTCAGCCAAACTTTACCTGCGCAGTAACTGACAGGCAGAAATCGCTGCATCAACAGCGTCGGCCCGTTTCAGGGAGCGACACCTTTACGGGGATGAGCGCGGCTCCACGCTCGCTAACGTTGCTAAATGAAGCGCCTCACACCTTATTGGCTGAGAGCCAAAGTAAAACGGTCTCTACGGCAACATTTATCAGCATCAGTAGATGGTGTTAAGGCCGTGGTGCAGCGCGGGTCTGTAGTTAGCTCCACATGAAGGGTTCTCTCCTCTCTGTTCGCTGATTCTGTCTCTCCTGTCTCCTTTTGTCCTGGTGTCCACAGAGGAATTTGACCCACAGTGAAAGTGGCAGAAGTGACTGGGAGGATGAGTGTGAGGAGCAATAACGGCCCCCGTAGTTTAGCCTTTAGGTCGATGTGTAGCGGCGTCTTTCAGCCCAGACATTTTAAACAAGCCAAAGCCCCTCTGAGGAATTCCACGAGCTCGACTCTTTACTGGACATAAGAAAAGCATGGTTTTGGTATTCTTTTATTGAGTGTGTGTAATTTCTGTCTTCTAGTAACTGGTAATATCTGGCCATTAGCGGAAATCCATTTAGTTACGCAAGAGTTAGTGTTCTCTCCCTCTGCGCGCGCGTGTGTGTGTGTGTGTGTGTGTGTGTGTGTGTGTGTGTGTGTGGCTGCTCCAGTTTCCCCAGCGCCTCAGAGCAAACAGGCCAAAGCTGCAGCGGCTCCAGACCCTCAAACTGGCCTCCAACGTCCGCTGTTCAATTTGTTTAGGGACAATAAAGTTTCTCCTTCATCATTACATCAATACACCCCCCCACAAACACACACACGCCCACACACACACTTCTCTTTACTTTTTCCATTGTTTTAAACATTTTATTGTCATTTATTGTCGTTTTATCATTGTGTCACTCCATCCTGTCTAATAAAAGATTCACATTTCACAACTTTTACCTGTTTTAGTCTTCATTTCATTTCATTTCGTTTCATTTCATCGCTGCCATATTACTGTGTCTCTCCAGCCGTGGGACCTCTGGCCAGTCCTCAGACCGTCCTGCCTAAAATATCCCTCATTCCTCTTTCCTCAGAAAATCGAGAACGGACGTTACGCCAAGTACAAATATTTTGCCCACGCGAAGGTCAATGAGTCCGACATCCTCATGATCACCAAGCGGTGAGTGTCGCCACACCTGGAATCCCAGACATTTTGGTGCTAATCCTCAATGTGTTGAGAGATTTCTCTGCTTCCAGTGGAATCTTTTTTGTGACCAAAGGTACGTTTGGCCAGCTCACCTGTGAGTGGCAGTACCTGTTTGAAGAGTTCACCAAGGACCCCATGATCGTCGAGCACCGCCGACTTCGCATTGAAGCCAAAGTAGAAACCCTCCCGCCGTCCATAATGCTTAACTGTCGAAATCTGTCAAAATCTGCCGCTCACCTGTGGACTTGTCTTTCCTTTTGAAGGAGAGAGTCAAGTCCGTCTTCCACGCAAAAGAGTTTGGGAAGATCATCAACTTCCGAACCCCCGAGATAGCCAAGGTAAGTTCAGCCCGTGGGCCTCCGCCAGCCCCTCGCCGCACACTCGCCATTAAATGCCTCTCGTCTCTCCCTCAGTGGGTCCTCGCCAAACTGGACGACGCCAGAGAGAATCTGCCCAAATAGCTCGTCCACCAGAGCGGGACAACAGTGCCTTTGTACATTGCATGCTGCTTTAGTGTAGGTGGAGATGAACGGCGGAGCGTTGATGCCTGCATGCCGACTTAAGTGCATTTACAACAGTATGAGTCGCTCGAGAAGAGGACTGAATGGAATAGAATCATTTAACCGGACAGCATCCACACCTTGAGCCCCCCCCCCCCCCCCCCCCCCGACTACTGAGGTGCTATCAGAAGAGAACACTGTAGCGCCCGTCACGCCGCACTGGATTATATGAAAGGGAAATTCTAGGCCTTCAGAACGTCTCTGCCGTTGGAGACTGTTCCGTGTCACTCCGACACGCCTGTTGCTCACTACGGGATTGGCGTCCGTCACTGCTGTACATGAATGCAACGCCTGTACATCTGTCACACTGGGTGAGGGCATCAAAGGGTGTAATTTTTAGATTTTTTTTTTATGTTTTATATCACACGTATGCAATGCCAAATATGCAGAGAAACTATGGGAAACGCCAGAGAATGGGAGACCGGCGCTCGCTCCTACAGGAGGACGGGGCGCGGCAGGTCTCTACTAAGGAATATTTGTCTGTAATTGACGTTTGTCAGGAGAGCGCCCCCTGCTGTGGCTTCCTGTTTTCAGAAAAATAAAAATTGAAATGTCTCAAAATCCGACAACCTTTTTATTTGTTAAGGAAGCGCTGGACTGATGCTACAGAGGTGGTTTATTGGGGAACAGGGTCAATGGGTCAAACACTCAAATCTCCCCACAGTAAAACAGCTACAGGTGGGTCACAGAGGAACACCAGAACCACTAATATCAACCACTAATCCAGATGACAGGATGATCCAGATGTCTGTAGGAACCAGATGTTCTCTCTTGGGCCTCCCACGGCGTCGGAGCGGTGCTGCTCCTCCTCACACCAGGTTGAACTCCTTCAGGTTGTGTCTGAGGATGGTGTCTTTGACGGCCACAAACACGAAGCGGATGTTCTCCGTGTCGGTGGCGCAGGTGAAGTGGGCGTACAGCGTCTTCTCTTTGTCCGGGTTTTGTTCCTGGTACATCTTCAGGATGAATTCTTGAGCGGCGCCAGGATCCTGCTGGGGTCCTGCAGGGTCAGAGGTCGCGGCGTTAGGAATCAAAGCGGCGATGGCGGCGTCGGACCAAACTCACCAACCTGTGAACTCTGGGAAGTACGTGGCCAGGTGAGAGTACAGGATCTTCTCCTTCAGGATGTCCGTCTTGTTGAGGAAGAGGATGACGGAGGAGCGTTGGAACCAGGGGTAGGTGATGATGGTTTTGAACAAGGCCTTGCTCTCCTCCATACGGTTCTGAAAGCACACTAACTTATTAAAGCGCCATTTAACCAAACTGGAGTGTCGCCCACCGGGACTCGCACCTCGTTGTCGCACTCGGACAAGACCTGGTCGTACTCGCTGAGGGCCACCAGGAAGATGATGGAGGTGACGTTCTCGAAGCAGTGGATCCACTTCCTCCTCTCTGACCTCTGACCTCCCACGTCCACCATCCTGCCATGACAGATGTGTCAGATTTCGGTCTAACCCCCCCCCCCCCCCCCCCCCCCCCCCCCCACCCCCACCCACCGGGGCGTCCCATCCCACCTGAAGATGACGTTCTCCATGTCAAACGGGTACTCGATGATTCCGGTGGTTGGCACTCGCACTCGGAGGATGTCCTGCAGGTCCGGAAGGTAAGACGGCTGCGCGATCCGATCCAGGTCGGTCAGATAGCTGAAGGAGCAGAAGTGGTTACATCATCATCATCCATCCATCCATCCATCCATCCATCCATCCATCCATCCATCCATCATCCATCCATCCACCCACCCACCCATCCATCCATCCATCCATCCATCCATCCATCCATCCACCCATCCATCCATCCATCCATCCATCCATTTATCCATCCATCCATCCTCCCACTCATCCATCCATCCATCCATCCATTTATCCATCCATCCATCCTCCCACTCATCCATTCATCCATCCATCCATTTATCCATCCATCCATCCTCCCACTCATCCATCCATCCATCCATCCATTTATCCATCCATCCATCCATCCATCCACCCATCCATCCATCCATCCATCCATCCATCCATCCATCCATCCATCATCCATCCTCCCACTCATCCATCCATCCATCCATCCTCCCACTCATCCATCCATCCATCCACCCATCCATCCTCCCACTCATCCATCCATCCTCCCACTCATCCATCCATCCATCCATCCATCCATCCATCCATCCATCCATCCATCCATCCTCCCACTCATCCATCCATCCATCCATCCATCCATCCATCCATCCATCCATCCATCCTCCCACTCATCCATCCATCCTCCCACTCATCCATCCATCCATCCATCCATCCATCCATCCATCCTCCTACTCGTCCATCCATCCATCCATCCATCCATCCATCCATCCATCCTCCCACTCATCCATCCATCCTCCCACTCATCCATCCATCCATCCATCCATCCATCCATCCATCCATCCATCCTCCTACTCGTCCATCCATCCATCCTCCTACTCGTCCATCCATCCATCCATCCATCCACCCACTACTTGGTGGAGTCCGACAGCTGGTATTCCCGGCGCCGGTTGTAGCACTCCTGGATTCCCTCGTCCTTCCACAGACTGCCGATGGCGGACGCGTGGTCTGGCTCCAACTCCTCTACTTTGTCCACCTCCACCTTCAGGACTTCGTCCGCGTGTCCCTGTTGACAACCCAGAACAGAACCCATCAGAACCCATCCGTCCTGGCCCCGGGGGGCACAGCACCCCTTGTCCCTCTACCTGGTTGTGAGGATCAGAGAAGGACAGGCTGAGCGGCACCATGGCTCGCACCATGGTCTGCATGGACATGTAGATGTTCTGGTAGACCAGTTTGGCGTAGCTCCGTTTGTCCTCATCCGTGTATCCGCCTCCGTGGATGATCCTCATCTGTTTGATAAAGGTGCTTTTCCCGCTCTCTCCGGTACCTGTCGCACCCAGAAAAACACCGTTCTGGTTAGTGTGACAACAATATTTTTATGTTTTTAATTTTTAGGGTAATAAAGGCAGGTTTGGTCTTCCCAACGAGGCTCCCATCGTGGTTTGAATCGCTTACTGTGATTCCACACTAAAAACATCCTGGAGGGATTTTCACCACCAGAAAAAACAAAATCCAGCCATGCGGACGATATTTGTTTAACAAATGATGGCGAACGTGGGCCTGCATCTTCCTCCCGACCCGGCTGACCCTCGCAGGGCTGCCTGTTTTGCATCCCGACTCCTCGTCTTTGCATCTCGGCAGCGCGGCTCCTACGAACCTGCTGCATTTGAATGCATCTGGTTTACAAGTCAAG
Organism: Takifugu rubripes; assembly: GCF_901000725.2. Classification (NCBI taxonomy): domain Eukaryota; kingdom Metazoa; phylum Chordata; class Actinopteri; order Tetraodontiformes; family Tetraodontidae; genus Takifugu; species Takifugu rubripes. The sequence goes on along the minus strand of NC_042305.1, from coordinate 12,761,898 downwards.
GTTCTGGGAGGCCCGGCCACGAGAGGAACCCTGAGACGTCACGATTCCCTGCAGCCGTTGCACTGAAGAAAGCAATGGGAAAACGGGAGAGCCGCAGGGCTCTCACCGCGCCACCTTTGTGTTTCTCTTGTTAGGGTTAGGGTTAGACTTTGTTTTTTCTGTCACACTGTTCCTGTAGCTCTGAGGCTCCTACACACACTCGTCTGCGTTCAGTATTCCTGTTCCTTTTGCTCTCTAGAGCTCTGCTACATGATCTCTAGTGCAACATTTCCCTACGACACTTTAAATCCGGTCAGGCTGAAGAGGCAGGAAGTGACCTTTCTCACACTCCCACTCTCCCTCCCAGGCTGTGGAGGAGATCCAAGGAGGCGCTCTGACTCGTGTCATCTGTGACTGCTGAAGTTTAATATCTGCCACACGTCTGCCATCTGCCACCGAAGAGGAGGAGGGTTGCGGCTGTGGGCAGCAATCTGACCCTGGAAAAGCTCTGGCGGAGACGGGCCCACGGCTGCCGTCCTGCACTGGCACCATTTGCATCACATTTGCATGAGGTGAAGCCGCACCAGCTAGTTCTGGCTTTCAGATACGGCGGAGCGTTACCGGTGTTGATGTGGGTTTAAAATAAATGACTCAGGGAGTCCGTGGTGTCTCCCTCTACGTTCAGAGATTTGTGTGCACAGAATACACAGTTAAAAGAAATAAACAGGGAATAAAAACCCCAGGACAAGCAGGACTAGCAGTGGATTCCCTCTTCACCTTAGTCTCTCCCAGTGCTCCACTTAAACAGGGCATTTTTATTAATTATGGAACCAAAAACATCCAACAAACGCGGCATCTTCAGTATATGTGCCATTCCCCACGTCAACAAGTATTTCCTAGCGTTAAACGGACGGCTGCACGGCCCCACGCTCAGAAGGAGCGAGTGGAGATGGGTCATGGAAGGACCACAGGTCCGGCCACCTCACATCTTCTCAAAATATGGTACATTTGCTCAAGCTTGGTCTGTTATTTCACCTGTTCTGTGTCTTCACTTCCAGACCAGGACTAGTCCAGGAAGCGCTGTTTACAAAGGACCTGACTTATTTAGTTAATTAGAACAATAGTTAAATGTGCCTGTATGGGAACGTTAAAGCCTAAGAGGGGGGCTTCAAACCAGTTTAACCCCTTTATGACCTGGCGTCACTGGTGTGGGCCTTGAGGATGCTCACCTAAGAGCAGCAGCTTCAGCTCCCTGCGGGAATCCTTCTTGTCCTTCCGCAGCTGCTTCTCGATCTCCTCGTTGATCCTCTGGTTCTCTCTGTCCTCCGCAGACGCGCAACACCCGGCCATGGTTCCCCCTCCGCCTGCTCTCAGCGCCGCGCCGCTTCACCTGTTGCCTGGCTCCAAATTCACAGAGGGCAGGTGTCACAGAGCATCTTTAAAATAAATAAATGAATAAAATAAAGGGGGAGAAGGAGGCAATCTTCAAAAGAAGAAGAAAGGGAAGTTTATTGAGAGATTAATTAATGGCTAAATAGATACAGCAGCTGACGGATGCGGGTCCAAACGGATAAAGCTCCGCGCTTGATATGAAGTGCGCGCTTGATCTGGTTGGAATATATCCTCCAGGTGTTCCAGGAGGGCGCGGCCAGAGCTGGACACACGGGATCCACTGGGAAATTGGGAAGCAGGCGGTGATTATTCCACACAGCCGTAATGAGGAAATCAACGAAGGGCGACAGATGGATGCAAGAAGCAACCAGGCCCGTGTGTGCGTGCGTGCGCAATATGGAACCAATATGACCAGAGTGCATCAATTCAATCCCAGTAAAACGAGTCCTGGGCTACAAGGAAGAAAAATAAAAATCCTGCTTTGGTCGCGGTGTGGCGCAATTACTAAACGAAGCCGCTAGAGGGCAGAATATTTCATAATTACAAAAAGAATGAAAACTATTAATAAAATCTGAAAAACACGTTAATAAAATACGAAAATAACGATACCTACATAAAAGTTCATGTGTTTCAGTCTGCAAATTAATCACTATTGTGAATGCCTGCTAGACTAATATAGTTACACCGTTAACTACCTGATCTTCAGAAAGAATATTGAAAAAACATAAAAGATGTCAGTTTGTGCCAATGGAGCCTTAAATTATTAGGATAGATAATGTGACAAGGTTACAAGAAATGACACACAGCTTGGGGGCTTTTTTGTGCAATTTACTTTCTATTTATCCACACTGGTGTCCTCTCTTTGAACAGCATTCTCAGTACATACATGTTTGAGAAGTCCAGACTATCATCATGATTGCTTTGCAACATTTACAAAAACAGTAAGACTCAACATGTTCTCATCAGCAGAAACAGTTATAACAAAGATTTCACCTTTCTCTGGAGTTGAATTGAAGGTCAGAGAAGGTCTGGCTTATGAAAAACCCGATCGACCTTTCAGAGATCAGAAGGTCAACACGTCAATGGCGGAAAAACAGAGAATTAATGAAAAAAAGGGGAGGGGGTGATGGGCTTCTGTGGGTGTTGCTTCTACTTACGACAACAATGGCAAATATGTAATAAAGGTAATTTCATGAATGTAAACAACCCAGCTCTGTGCCGGCCAAGTTTCGCCACTCCGTTTCAAATGTTTCAAAAGGCTTTGCATATTTAAAAACACACTCGGATTCCCTCTCAGAAGCGACTTCACCCAGCAGGCTGCTTGGCGATACGCCCGGGGAAACTGGTGTCGGAACATAACGCAAAGATCGGATCGGTGTCCCGCTGTAAAAGATTTACACTTTTAAATACAAACACGGCAGGTTTGTCTGGAAAAAAGCATTCCTCAAGCAATTAAAACAAGTGACGCACCTCCGACAGGCAGCACACAAACGCATCGTCTTAATATGTCACCTGACTTTAATAAAAGAGAAAAATCCAAGTACTTTTGACCAGAATCATGTTGGAAAAACAAAACCAGGGTTGGAAATACATGACAGCATGTTAATAATACTATCATCAGTTGAAATGCAGATGTTTCCAGAGTCTGAAGGTCAAAAAGCCCGAATATGCAAAGCCTTTTTTTTGTTTCTTTACTCCCCAGGCTGACTGCAGTCCTCCAGTTCTGGAGTTACTGGATCCAACAGCTCACGTTCCTGAAGGTCCTGCCAGGAGAGCAGCCGAGACTCAAACCCGGCCCAACAGGAGCAGACATTTCTGGTCTCTGAGCTGACTCAATGTTTCGGCTCCTCTCTCCACACTGGGCTCAGAGCTGCGTCTGCGGCAGGATTTTCCCTTTAATCAAAGCAGGAACGGTGCAACCGGCCTTCTGACCAGGGCGTGGCGGCGAGTTACTGATTAATGCAACTGCAGACAGGCGATATTCTATTTAACCCCGAGAAGTGTGAACGTCCAGCTTCCAAACACCTGGCAGCGAACCCTCTTAGCAAAGTGATCTTAAATCGCCCCCACCACTGCGAACAGGACTGGAGCTGAAGCAGCTGGCTCCCCACTGAGGGCTGGTGACCCGCCAGGCCTCGGCCCAGACCGCGCCGCCGCGCCATCATCAGCGAGACGCCTCCAAACGAGCTTCTGGGCGACCAAAGGGGGCGTTATTGGCTGCACTTCTCATAAAAACACGCACGCCGTGCACGGAGCTCCAGAGGCACAGCTTATTTCAATAAGGCAATATGTACACGTGAAGTGTTGCGTATTGTCTACGTGGTCGCTTCATAAATAAAGTAATACTGTACATTCTAACAGAGTGGTGGCGATCACGATGGGGCGGAGGGGGGGGGGTCGGTGAAAAGAAAGCACCTGGAAATGTACCATTCTAATGAGGCCCGAGCAGGTCGGCTTAAAGAAACAGGCTTCAGACGCCGCCTGATGGGCCTCGAACCCGCCTGGAGGTCCCCAAGGTGACCCCGTTCTTATCCCAGGGAGGGGCTGTTCCACCGTAGATCACGAGGAGGTCGGGCAACAATCGGCCGGCTCGCCAGACATCATGTGGCGTGGAGTTAAAGAGAAGAATGGGGGGGGGGGGGGGTTACACGCAGGGGCTGCAGCAACAACCGGTGAAGAGGGGGAGAAGAATCACGAGGGAATTTAAAAATATAGATGTACACATGAGTGGGTGGCGTGGTCACACCTCTGAGGCCAGTTAAGAACTAAACCATCACAATTAAATATCTGACTTTAAATATATATCTTTAAAATGGAATTATCTGCTCATTTATGTACTGCTCCATCATCGTCGCACCACGTTCCTCTTCCTGCAGCCGAACAATGGTTCTTTGCCAAGAGGGAAACTCAAAATTTACATTCTCCTCTTAAAAAATGAAGCCATAAACAAACAAGTTAAGAATATCTTTTCTTCCAAAACTGAATTAGCCATTAGACGTACAATACAATTACATAGATACATATTTTCAATACTGCACATTCAGTCTGCCCAAAAAGTAATGATTACAAAGCCAACAAAGTTGCTGCCATATATATAGAGATGTATGTACAATGATTATAGCATCCATAATTGCACTATGCCTCAATAAATGGAAATTACAGGCTTACGTTTTCAGGAATAGTTGAAAAAATACTTAATGTTGCCATGGGAATGGGTGTAAATGAGAGGGACCAATCAGAGAGCAGAAGGGCTAACTTTGGTACAAACATCAACACTGCGAGTGTGTGGTTCCGTCCCACCGGCGCGGTGACGGCGCGTACCCTTAAATCATTCACATCTCCACCGCCAGCCGGCCTCCAGTGGGAGGAGCCTGCAGCCGCACCTGCGGGCGTGGTCAGACAGTCTGAGCAGGGGCGGCCACCTCCTCTCTGACCTCCCGGCGTCAGTCCGAGCTGCGGGGGGCGTTGAGTACCTCGAGCCCCGCCGGAGCGAGCCGGTCCGTCGATGCATCGGGCCTCAGGCCCTCGGCACTTTCCAGCAGAGGGGAAAAAACAGCGGAGTCGGGCGCTTCCGTTGTTTTGGCATCGATAATAAATACACGTCCTCCCAGGATGAACTCATCAGAGTGGCACAGTTGAACATTTAAGTCCCCCCCCCACTAGCTCTGCAACAGGTCAACACTCCTATAAGACAGTTCCTGGACGTGGACGCAGGAGAGCTCCAGAACCTCCCCCCAAACACACGGCGTGGACGCCCTCCCCCCCAACAGGCTGGGACAGACCTCGTCACACGTGCTCAATTGTAAGAGGTCAGTGCAGCGTCGGGTCCCGGACTGGAACCTATTCGGAATCAGCGCAAAGGAACGGGGTCAGTGTAGGCCCGGTATAAGCCACCGGGTCAAGACCGCGACGTCAAAACACCAAAAACCGACCTGGCAGGTGGGATGAGGATACGAAAGAAACAAATTAAAATCCTCCTCGTTTAGAAAAGGGAGGGGTGAGAACGTGGCCTTCATTCCACCTCTTGTGTATCAGTGTGACCGAGAAGAACGAGGAAGGAAAAAAAGCCCTCAACTCTTGTGCACGTCGGAGCTCCGTTCATTAGGTTGGAAAATAAAGGAATAAAACGTCACGATGCACAAAGCTGGGAGACAAAACCCCCCCCCCCCCCCTCCGCTCCAGACCCAAGAGGTCCACAAATAGCAAATAAATTAGGATTTACGCAACCACTGAATTTTTTTTTTCCGATTTTCTTTTCCTGTGTGTTTTCCGGTGCACCGTCCCACACGGACCCGTGCACGGCCTGGCTCTACACCAGGTTGTACTCCTTGAGATTGAGCTGCAGGATGGTGTCTTTGACGGCGGCGAAGACGAAGCGGATGTTCTCCGTGTCGGTGGCGCAGGTGAAGTGGGAGTAGATGATCTTATCGCTGTCCGGGTTCAGGTCCACAAACATCTTCAGGATGAACTCGCGGCCCGCCTGGGCATCCCTCTGCGGTCCTGTGGGGCGGGAAAGAAGGGCAGAGGCCAGGCTTTAAACGCTTTAAATCAGAAAGGAACGCTGAAAAGAAGACGCATGTGTTCTGTAGTATCGCTCGATGTTCAGCTGACATGAGCAACGCGGGCCGGGCCGGGCCGGGCCGTGGAAACTGCAATTTCCCACACTCTGTGAGACCTTTTTTACCGCTGGCGTTTTCGATTTTACTCACCGTCATACTCCGGGAAGTAGTCGACCAGATGAGAGTACATGATCTTCTCCTCCAGCAGGTCCTTCTTGTTGAGGAAGAGGATGACGGAGGAGTTCTGGAACCAGGGGTAGGTGATTATCGTCCTGAACAGAGCTTTGCTCTCCTCCATTCGATTCTGCAGAAGAGGGCGAGTCAGAACCAGTTAATCACGTCAATAAATGCACTCCTTTATCACTCAGGGAGAACTTCTGAATACATTCATGTATATTTTAGTGCAGCAGAGAGGAAAAGGCTGACTAACGCAGCTCCAGGAGTTCTGCCTAAGCCTTCTGGGATCAAGCCCCAGACAGGACTTTGACAATCCGACACGACGCTTTGACTAAATGCTCATAAACATTTTGGCGAGTTTCCTCGCGAACTCCTCTGACTTCACGTGGGTGTTTCATTCACCTCGTTGTCCGATTCCACCAAGACCTGGTCGTACTCGCTGAGGGCCACCAGGAACATGATGGAGGTGACGTTCTCAAAGCAGTGGATCCACTTCCTCCTCTCTGACCTCTGACCTCCCACGTCCACCATCCTGTCAAGGGGAAGAGAAACCAGTCCCGGCGAGTCCGTTAATGCTGGCGTCACATGATCAACCCTGGAAACTGTAGACCAACAGCAGCAGATAGAAACCTGAACACAACGCTCTGCAGGTCAAACGGGTACTCGATGATGCCCGTGGTCGGGACTCGAACCCTCAGCACGTCCTGCTGGGTGGGCAGGTAGCCCGAGTCAGCGATCCGGTCCAGAGCGTTCAGGTAGCTGCAGGACAGAGAGGACAGATCAGCGCCCACTAGAGGTGCTTTATCTTTGTGTCCTTAAACCACAACCACAGCTCCACATGCATCTACTCACTACTTAGTGGAGTCAGACAACTGGTACTCCCTCCTCCGATCGTAGCACTCCTGGATTCCCGGGTCATTCCATAAGCTTTTGATTGCGTCCACATAAGGATTCTGGAACATGCTGATCTTCTCGACATCCACCTCTCTCACGATGTTGGCGTTGGCCTGAGGGGAGACAGAGACGGACCGAGTCAACTCGCAAGACACAAACACGCCGATTTAATGAACCCTCAAACTTTCCTTCCTAAAATCAATACAAGTTGTGTAGATCTAGTTATCACTTTTATATCTTGGCCCCTCAGGCTCCACACAGACCTATTATCTGATTCCCAGTGGCTCCATTAAAGGGGAAGTTCTGCTGTCCCAGATTCCCATTAAAACTCCCCCGTGTCCCACAACAAAAGATAAATATCTGCTCGCCGGGACCTAAATGAACTAAAACAAAGCCGCCAGTGTTGCACTGGATATAGAGAACAAAATGACGACGTTGCGGTTTTCCAGAAATGAAGAACTGGTGAAGACCGAGTGTCTGCCCACTCTGGGTTACGTCTCTGTTCCCCTGCTGGGCCCCGTGTCGTCTGTAGCTGTGGCCATGATTGACAGGTTTCATTCTCACTTCCTCTGTACCAGTGAAGAGGCCTGCTCCCGCTCCCGCTGTAGACCCACTGACGCCGCAGCAGGTTATTGGGAGCTGGCTACGCTTCGGATGGGGCTTACCAGCGTGTCACGAACTAGGGGGAAATCTCTGCGTCTCCCTTTCCTTCAGGCAGCCAGAGCACACGTGCACGCCGCTGAGCACACGCCCAACGTTGTGAAGCTGCTCCTGCAGCCGCGCCGAACCCCCGCTGCTCTGCTTTCACTGCCACCCCGTTCCTGACTAACGGAACGAGCCCGGGAATCCACCGACTCTGACCGCTCTCCTGGGATCAAACCATGGGTCATTTCCGAAGGTTCTCCTTGTCTTGCGTGCCAGGGCGCCGCGCTGCATCTACCAAGTCCCCTCCGGGCGACCCCCCACCTCTCAGAAAGGTTTCAGCAGCACCGTTTGGAGCGAGGCCGTCGGCTGTCAGCTGTAATGGACCGTGATGGCGCTGAAAGCTGCGCCCACTTCCTTTCATTTGTCACTTCAGGCGTCCACAGAGGACTCTTTGTTGAAGCCGCGCGTGACCGACCGCGCACGAGAAAGGTGAAGCAACAGTCGACTCGCGTTCGTGTGGAAACGTGCCGGATAAAACGGACACAGGAAGTGTCAAATAGGGACAGGAAACGGTTACGGCTGGCTGCTCCCAGTGATAGACGGCGCAGCAAAGATAAACAAGGACGACTGGCTGTCACTCTTCACCACTGTGGTTATTTCTGTGTCCAACGGCTGGTTTACCTTATTGTGCTCGTATTTGTAGGGGATCTTGAGCGTCTCGGCGGCGCGGATCATTGCCTGCATGGACGTGAAGATGTTCTGATAGACCAGTTTGGTGAAACCCCTTTTGTCCTCGTCTGAGTAGCCGGCGCCGTGGATAATCCTCATCTGTTTGATGAAGGTGCTCTTCCCACTTTCCCCGGTGCCTGCAGACAAACGGGCAGTCTGGGTTATTCACCGAAAACAAAGCAACACACGCATCCCCCTGTGTCAGAATCTGTGGGTCTAACTGAGGATTTAAAAACACCCCCCCAATAATACAGCATTAAACATTAATTACAGCTGCCAGGACCTGAGAGGCCTGCGTCGATAAACGGATGCTTTCCTTCCAACTGCCAAACAACTCTTTGGAATTAAAAAAGGGAAATAAAACTGAGGCAAATCTGCCACAGTTCTGTAAAAAAAATAAAACTATATCTGGGACCAAGTGGCAACATGGGCAGGGACCACTGACAAAATGCAGAATTAAATGTTTCTAAACCTCCAAAGGGAGTGTATATTTGCTGCTCTCTGCTTCACTGAAACTCTTGGCAGCGGTCTGACTTTACCTCACCTCTAACTCTGGCAGGAGGGAGTGAGCGATTGTTTTACACAGCAGCCGCATACCAGGGTCACACACACGCGCGCGCGCACGCACACACACACACACACACACTCCTCTGCACCACCCAAACAGCACCGCTGCAACATCAAATCCCACTTTTAAAGTAGAATGATCCATTTAGAAGCAGGAAACCATCATTTATCTGTGCTCTTTTAGCCAAAACTCCTTTAAATAATAACAGGAGTGTCCACTGTTGGAACACTGTGATCATGTGATTTACAGTAATAGATGTTGTTGCTCATTTCACCTCTTGTAGATCCAAAAGTAAACACATTTCCAGTGTGAACTGAACTGTTTTGCTGTTCCTTTCTATGAGGCTGCCATGTTAGCGTTGGCTAATATGAGCTTTTTAAAAATGCTGCATTAGTGGTGGTGTCGCAGGTTGCTATGGAAATTAATCATGCTCCCGCTGGAACTTTCCACAAGTGTTTGGCATGAAAAGCCTGAACACCTGCATTTGTTATTTGATGTTGTGGCACATATAGAACACTTAAATATAAAAAGATGGTCTCAGCTCTGTTATAAAGCTGTAACAGAAAAAAATAGCAGAAATGCACATTTATTACATGCACATTATTACAATGTCTGCATGTGAGATAATTTATATAGATATTTTTATATTCTTGAGCTGAAATCAATGACAAATAACTGCACACAGTAGAAAACGCTACACATTTTGTTGGGATGCCCAACAACATGGATGTGAAACATCCACCTGAGCCAGTAAAGGCGGGGGGGGGGGTCACGTGGCTGCCTGCTTCACGCCCCCACACGCTCCGTCCACCTATAATCAACTATTGAATTAACCCCGGCGACGGCTGGTGCTTAGTCACTGCGCTGCCAGTGATGTTGCACAAGAGTTAATGACTTACAGCATCCACGCTAAAAATGGACACATTCTATTTTTCAAACAAGCAAAGTGCAAACTTCCAATCAACTGTGCCGGTGTGTTTTTGGATTTGTGTGGTTCTGATGTCACCGCCGCTCAATCGCGGCAAAACAAACAACAAAACTGAGATCCTGACGGAGGAATGGTGGGATGTCCAATGACACATTAAATAAACCGGTGCTGCGATGCTGCTGCTGAGTTTTAGGCTGCGAAACTCGACGAGATGAATCACAAAACAGATGCTGTCAGAGGCGGAAGGTGTATTTGACATGCGTCCTCTGGAGACACGTTCATTTGGCAAGATGAATCAATGAGCTGCCTTCCAGCCCCACAATTATTAGAAATGAGGTAACATGGCAGCAGACAGCCAAGTCTTCCCATGAGGTGCTGCGTCACAGCTGGATTAACCAGGTATCTGAGGTGGGCCTGGTTGGCATGACTCCTTAGAGGTAAACATGTCTGGTCCAGCTCAGAACAGGTGACCACAGCCAAAGCTGTGAGCAATCCCCAGTGTCTTTAGATTATACAGTCCAAATATAAGGACAGTCTGATCAAACCTCTGGGAGGATTTAAGCCTGGAAACTCAAAGCATTTTAATATTCAGCTCTGCAACGCACACGTGTGAAGTGGAGCCGACCGATTCTGTACGAAGAGGCCGGTAAAATTCAAGTCGAGTGTAGATGGAAATCAAAATATCTGACGAGGATGTGAGATTTTGCTGGGCTACACGTGTTTCACATGTCGGTAAAGGTGGTTGAGGGGCTGTGCCTCTGATCGCTGCTAGAGAGCGGAAACAGATCGTTCTTTGGGTCTTGGGATGTCACCCGACTACCAGGTTTCTCTCTAGCGGGCGCGATGCAATATGGCAGGTATAGAAACGTCTTGACAAACACATGAATTCGGAGGGGCGCCAGAACGTGAAGATGCAACGTAGACGCCTCCAAATCAGGCAGATAAGTTACGGGCTGTGGCATCTGGTACCATCAGAAGAGGAGTTCCAGATCAGACGCAACCTCTGTGGACGCCGGTGGACTCTAGACTGTCATGAGACGGTGGAAAAAGTTTTGCCTATTACGACCCACTATTGCATTTGAATTTTGGACGCACACACGGCTCCTCCCATGCTCCGGGGGCAGTATAACAATTCAAACCATCTGGCTTTCTGAGCAAGCAACAACAAAAATGCTACTAATCTGTGAAGAAGCAAATGTTTCTGACTGGATTTAATGGAGAACAAATGCGGAGCACATTCTGGATGTAACGGCATGGACACCATACGGGACTTATATGTGCTAAGCCCATGATGTAACTCGGCTAAAATGTCAGAAATGTTTCGCCAAAGCAGAAGATATTCATCAAAATCTAACATTGGTAAGCTAAATGTGTCTCCACAATGGCGGGATCTTCATTTTAAATCAACTATGTGGACCTACAGAGGCAAAAACTGCACGTTAAGTGGCCAAACAGAGGTGAACCACACAGACCAAGTCAACATATATATTTTTTTTAAATTTGGCTTTCAGAAAGTATGTCTAAAAATGGCCCATTTCCCAAGACTCTGGAACACACCACCGCATTGTGGTCCCGGCACAGAAGAGCCGGCTGCTGACCCGTGAGGAGAGCAGAGGGCCCCCATACAGGGGTCCCAAAATACTTCACCCGGACCCCAATGTGATTACTGCAGAGCGCCATCATGATGTGTGTGTCAGTCAGGTCTAGAGACCGCCTCCCTGCAAATCACAACCCCTGAAAAAGGAGTCCAGGATCCTCCTGTGACTTAATCAAACAGACTCATCTACTGATTAAACAAATCACTGGCTCAGGAATACTAATCCTTTCTTCTAATAAGGGACTCGATGTGTATATTGACGTTATTCGATGAACTGATTTCGTAACCACACACCGTTTTGGACGGTTCTATCCGTCTAAAGGGGTTTGGGGCGTTGCTGCTGGGCAGGCCCGCGATTCATTCACTGAGGTCTGGATGTATGAAATTCCACATGGCAATTCTTCTCTTCCAGCTCCTCAGAGCTGTAAATTGAGCGTAAAGGCGGTCACGCCTCCTCCTTCCTTTCATTAGACACGTCATTCCTGCGCGTGTTAGATCAATTCAGTGTGCAGCTTCGTGCAAGCACCAGCGCTCCCGAGTCAAATGCAGAGGCACGATTTTAATAAAAACCCGTTGCAGCCGGGCATCCACTCATGCACTCGCAATGTAAATACGTGCACATGTGCAGCGCCGTCTTCTCGTGTTGCGCAACAGCGGCGAGATGCAGTTTGCGTCCTGTCTGCGCTACAAGATGAGATAATTCCGCGCTTCGTATCGCCGCTCTGCTAACTGGGCTGCGTTCATAGAAGGATCATACGACTCTTCAGGGCTTCCTCTCAAAGACAATGCGTTTGTTAGAACTTTACAAAAGAGTTCGCACAGCTTTCGTTCGCCCGATAAAACCGTAAAGAGCCGCCGCAGATGTTTGAACAAGCATCAGGGCAGAGGTTAGAGCTGAACTATATAGATGTGAGACTCCTCCGACACGATGCCTCCTTCACTCACGTGACGTCGCTACTTGTTGTCTTGGACCGATTCGCCTCAATTTTTCTAGGTTTGTCTCATAAACTAGATCCTCATGTCTCAGGAGGGTCTAAAAGTGCTGTGCCACTTTTGTAGCAATTTCAAAAATCTATTTAGCAAACGAGGTCAGACGTGCGCGACATGAGGCGGCGATGCAGCTCAAACACAGCACACAGGTCAGCGGACAGGCTGTTTGAACCATCGGCTCTCCAGGAGCCACCTTACACCTTTTATCGTAGCGTAAAGGGCTCAAGTTATTAGAAAGAATTTAAATGGAGAGTCAAAATGGTCGTCTGGGATTTGGAAGGATGGGATTGAACTTTTAAATCAACAAGGCTACTGGACGAGACATTTCAACTAGTTCATCAAGGTCGCGTCCCTAGTTTCCACTTTATTGCCCAACAATACATTGTACTTTCATTTTCATTTGGAATATTTGGATTTTCTTTTTTTAAATGTTCACACTGAGCTCTTTCTGGAAGGGTGAATGAGGGGCTCCACTTTATCTCATCTTGAGCCAAGTGCCTCCAACCTTTTCATATTTCATACGACACTGTGGAGGAACAGATCAGGCAGCGGGCTGTGAAAATGATCACTTGCTGACTAAACACACACACGCACGCACGCACGCACGCACACACTTCTCCACAGAAGCCTGGTGGAAAGGCAGTCTGATTTAAATGGAGCCTGTGGTGAATCTATAAAATTAAATTACATTTTATTATAGAGGTTTGCCCATTTACGATTCAGCCTTTTTGGATCATTTCGACAAAAGTTCTTCCATTCATGAAAACAAGCACTAGAAAGGAGTTCCACCTTAACCAGACTAGTGAGTTTAGTGGCCTGCTTCGCTGATTAAATCCACGTGACTGACGGTTATCAAAACCCAAGTGTTCCATTATCTTAAGGAAAAAGAGTGCAAAGAGAAGCTTCCTCAAGCTAAAGTGTTAAGTCCGGTCCTTTGGAGAGTTACGGCTTCGTCTGCTGAGCTCCACTCTTGGCAGAGAGAGGGTTCATTGAAAAATGCAGAAATAATTAACTTTGTTGGCAATCTAAAGTCATTTACTGACCGTACACCGACCGTAGGACAGCACTCCCATCGCCTTTCAGTTTCATTTCTCCATCCAAAAGTCACACATATGCTCCCCACATGCAGGAAACTGATTACAACACGCTGACGCAACCAGTCCACCAACGATGGCGCCCTATAGCAACAGGATCCATTAGGCAGAGACCATAAAGAATTTGCATGTAAATAGAATCATTCTTGTCTATGAGCCATCAAACACGAGGACTACATCTGTCAAATTACCATACGGTTAATTGTGCACAGGAGTAGAAGGTTTGATGTATTAGAGGGAATAACAAAAGTTAGCAGAAAAGTCAGGGATGGATGTTTGCGCAGGCCTAACGACAAAGTCACTGTGTATTAAAATCAACTGGAGTGTGACCAGAACATAATATTTTGCTCCTTGTTAACAAAGGAGATGCCAGCTGGCTCCATCATATCCTGTTAGGGAGGATTCGTTACACAGTTCAGGCCAGCCAGAGGTCCGAGACTACCGTCCTACGTGTTTTCAGACTCAGCGTCTGGCTGCTATGAACCACCATCTCCTCAGCACATTCTCGGAGTAACGGGGAGGGGGGCAAAGGTCTCTGGCGCCGCCAACTGTGGTCATCACCCCGGTTACATTTTAAAAAAAACAGGACAACCTGTTTTCCTCCTAGATTTTCTCCGGTGTGACTAATACATCCTGATAGGCATGTTCAATCCCACCGTGCGAACATACACAGGAGCCAATATACACAAAGGATTAAGACATTATGAATCATTAATTATGGGATTGGTGTCAACACGCTGATTCACAGTGGGACGGCTACAGATGATTCAAAACACACATGAGAGTTTCTAGGTGGGCATACCATCACACAAGCTTCCATACATGCTGAAACAGTCCCTAGTCTGCCTCTCACACACATAATCATTGCCAGGGTTAGTAGGTGTTGAGCAGCAGCAAAGCTTTGCTCAGTTCCAATAAAACGCGAGACTTTGGTCACACCGTCAGGATGGGACCAATAAAAGGGCCCAGGAGGTCCTGGAGGAGGGGAAGGGTCAAGACTGCAGGCCCTCAGAGTGTCTGGGCATTAGAATGTTCCTGACCTGTCACAGCTATTTAAATCAGGTGTTTTTATTTCACCCACAGCTGGGGGCAAGGGGGGGGGGGGGGGGGGGCTGAGCCAAACGCTGAGATTTCAACCACCCACTCCCCAACTCCACTCAGGTGGAAGTCCATTTAATAGATGCTCATTTGTCAATCTCACCCCACCCCTGTGACACTTCTACCGGGGGGGGGGGGGGATTTGCTCCTGACCCCCTTTTCTCCCCGTCGAGCTTACCGAGAAGCAACAGTTTCAGCTCCCGGCGTGCATCCCTCTTATCCCGGCGGAGCTGCCTCTCGATCTCGTCGTTGATCCGCCTGGCTTCTTTCGCCTCCTCGCTGAGGCAACACGCCATTATGGATTCCAGGGTCATTCTCTCTCCTTTAGAAGCACAGACTTTACGCCCTTTCTTCCTTCAATGGCTCATTCAGATGTCGGGAGTCACCGGAGTAGAACAAAAGAGAAAACGGGCCTTTTGGGAGCCAAATAACGTCCTCATACAGGCCCCGGCTGGGGTGGAACAACGTGCGATCGCCCCTTTTAAACCCCCCCCCCCACCCCAAATAAGAACCAACAGCAGATTGTGCTGGGGAAGGAAAAATAGATACTTGGCAAATGACCGACCCCCAGCTCTTGCACGCTTTATGGGCCTCCCGACAGCTTCCAGACAGCGTCCACGAACATCGGTGCAGTCTTGATTGGTATTATGTGCTTTTCCTTCTGAATGCGATCAGCGGATCCGGTTAAGACACATCCTCCGCGCTGCTCCGTCTGATCTCGTTAAGCGTTCCCGTCCGCGGCCGGACGGCGGCTCTTTAAACGGCCCGACGGTGTTATATCCCCCCCACCCCCCCAATTAGAACAAAAACACCAGAAAATCTCCTGCCTTCAACTTATGGTCCGTGGGTGTTGGCAACGTGAAAAACACATGCGTAGAACTGTGGGTTATTTTCCAGTGGCTCGACTCCCGGGCGTGGTAAGGCAGAATATGGCGGACTTTCACTCCAATCCGCTAGGCTGGGATACAGTACAGTTATCTCCCTGGGTCTGTCCCCCCCCTCCAAAAAAAGCAAGGAAAGCGCATAAAATGTAGTAGCTCGGCCGGAGCTCTCGACGGAGGTATATCCCAGCTTGCGTTGCTTGTTTTTTCCCTTTAAATTTTCTTTCCAAAAAGCGACCGAGGCTGTTGAGCGGGGTGAGTCGGAGCCAGTCCCCGCGCTGCCGCTTCCCCGCTGCCAATCTTCTTTTCCTCGCTTCTCTTCATGTATTTTTATTACAAAGGCCGTCCACTCCTCCGCTGGCTGGGTGACGTCGGCCTCCCATCGACTGACCAGGGAGGGTGGGGGGAGTGTCACGTCAAACAAACGCCACACTAGGATTTACACCCCAACCTGTGGAATGGATGTTTATGAATGGGGATGTTTGTGCAGCCTCGTCTTTATCAATAAAGATGAAACCGTTTTTTTTTTCCAGGCACAAGAAGAAGCAGTTGTGTTTTTATTTATCAAGTGCTTCGACCAACTGTTAATCGATCCCCCCCTTTCTAAAAATTGAATTTTTGTATAAATCGGTTGTTTAAAATGTAAACGGAACCAATGATAGGAGTGATCGACTCGGACGCCATTTTCACTGGACCCGCTGTGACGGATTCCTGTGACTCACACCTGAACTTAAATTCCTCCGATTCCATATCGAATTTGCATAAATGTTAACACATATTCGTGTACAAACTACGCACTCGGCTATTGTGGGTGTAAACAAACCGGAAGAAACGGGTCACGTATTGTGTGGTGGTGAAAGAACAGACGCATGTTGCTCTTAGAAAAACAACAAACAAACAACCCATCCAAACATGCAAAAAGCCCTCAGTTAGCTAGCTAGCCAAAGTTAATATTCAATGTGACTCAACCGGTTCCAACAGGTTGAGTGAGTTTGTTGTAGGGGAGGATAATTGGACACTGAGCACACGTTTATAAGTTAGTGAGGACAAATAACGTTGCTGTTTGGTTTAGCATAACTTTTATTGTGGTGTGTGAAGTTGGGGAGCCTCTGCATTGACTCACTTTATCCTTTCGCTGCATGTAGTTGGAATCAAGGTCATCTCACACAGGTATTGAGCAGTGCTGATTGCATTCTAACTAAGTGCCCAATTTAGGCCATTTAAATGACATCATTCAACTGACTGTAGGCTTAAGTGCATGTAATGCTTTTGTCTAAATCCAGCTCATCAGGGATGCTCTCATGATGATTTCTATTTGGTTCTTTTTATCTATGGAAAAGATAATATGACCAGACTAAACTCCAGGGAAATATGCTATGAAAAGAAAAATTGGTTCTAGTCGAATTCAGTTTTCTGCAGGGACCTGTCTCATTTGTCCCATATTTTTTTTTAGCTCAGGGATCTAATCTGTGTCTAATGAAAGACAGTCGCTCCCTGTAGAGGGACATCCAGGCACAGGTCAGGAGCAGGTTCAGCCGGTGTGATCCTCAGCATAATCAAGACTCCCATTTCAAAAAGTCAGTCAAAAATAATTACATTCATATTTAAATTGGAAAGATTTAATCAAAGGACAATTTGGCATTTTGTCCAGTTTTGACTCTTTGAGTCTGGCTTGCTGGCCTTCTGTCACCAATGGAAGTGTTGATGGTGAAGGTGATTGTGAGTGCATGCATTATTGCCTATACTAACATCAGGGGTGCTCACGTGTTGTGTCTATCAGAACTTTAAACCACAGTGAGGATGATTAGCATATATATGTATATTTAGCTACACCTAGTTTTAATATCACACAATAATTTGGAAACTAATTGTCAGTCAGTTAATTGTCAGTTGGCTTGGTCTTGTTTTTGTTCTCAGACATGCACCCTGTCCTGCTTTTGCGTTGTTGCCAGAACTCTTGGGATCATTGTTATTGACTATACTGAAGTATATAACCTATATGTCTTCAAGCACTGGGAATTTTAAATTTGAGCCCATAAACTAAAAGAATGACTAAAGCGCTCAATACCAGTAGGCCTGTCCTGGTGGTTCATCTCCACTGTAGTGTCCAGTGCTTGATTCACGTGGTTGTTGCTAGGGTGTCATCTGCTGCTCAGTGTGGTCTTTATAGGAAGTCATCTTTTACCTTAAAATGAGCAGTGTTCAGTCTAAGAACCTACATCCCGGATACAAGTCTATTGTTACGGTTCATATTAAAACGAAACCTGAAATTCAGCTCGGCCTCATATGTGCTGTGTCAAGTCTGCTGAGCGAAATTCTATTATTATTATTATTATTATTATTATTATTATTATTATTATTATTATTAGTAGTAGTAGTAGTAGTAGTAGTAGTAGTAGTAGTAGTAGTAGTAGTAGTGCTGATGTATAACTACTACCGGAAAAGTACACATAAATAACGTTTCAAAATATACGTTTGTCTTTTATTTTGTAAAGCATAAATCGTTTATTTCCTGTCACGTGTCACATGACACTCTCCTAGTTACCAGAGAAAGCGTCGTTCCATGGTCGCTACGGAGGAAGGGATGGGACCGTGGAGTAAAAATGTTACGCTTTCAGTGCACTTCGGACAGCTGTCTGACAGGGCGGGCTTCTCGGACGTTTCAACTACGAGTTTGCGTATTTTAGCCGTGTGCATGTCCGTGTTTTGTGGTTGTTAGAACATTATTTTAGCGTCACCGACTAACCAAAGTAGCATGCTAGCGAGATAGCCTCGGCGTCGCTCAGCGATCAGAACTGCCTGTGACATGTAAGACATTCTGCTTCACATATGTAGAAACGGAGGAATTATTTTCATTAGTGCCTTCGGTTAAATGGTCTGTGGTTTGTTGCGTAATGCCTTGTAGGACAGCTCATAGCAGGTGTTTTCGGGTGACTAAGTTAATTCCTTGTGACAGTAATGATGTCGCCCTAATAGGATTTCAGCGCTCTCTCCTTCCTGTCTATTGTATACCACATAACGAGGCTGTGTGCGTGTGTGTGTGCGTGTGTGTGTGTGTGTGTAGCGCTTGCGTAAGAGTGTGAGGTTTAATCTAACTTTAGTTGAGTCTTAACGTCTACCATTGGAGTTCTTGTTGGTGTTGTTTGGTTTTATTAATGAGCTTAATGCGTTTGATATAAAATATGTAAATACTTTTCTGCTATATTTGTAGTCCCCTTTCTTTTTTAAGCTTGTGTAGCCAACTTTTATTATAACAGATATATAAGAATTGAATTTTAGTGTTTGATTCGTTACAATAATAAACGGCGGCCTTCAGTTTGTGTGCTTTAATGACATCTTCAGTTTAACACTGAATAATAGTCCTGGCTTGAACTGGACATCTATTATATAGCCACCTCATCTCAAAGGAAGTACAGACATTTATCATGGAGACAGTTTTGTTTTAACAGATTTTTCCTCTCTGTCAGTGCGAGTGCTGTTTCCCAGCAGATATGGGAAAGCTACAGAGCAAGTTTCGCAAGAGGTCTGACCTGTACAGGTGAGAAAACAGTTCAGACAGCCTCTGCATCCCTGCATGCTCCTCTACTGCCTGGTAGTACAGAACACAGTTCATACGACTGATAAAAGTCCTCCAGTTGCGGAAAACATTAGGACACCCTCCATTTTGGCCTGCTTTGACCACCTGTAAGCAGGTTGGTATCTGTTGTGCACCTACAATGGAATCACTTTCCTTCAAGAGGTGAATAAAACAAACGTAGACATCAATACCTGAACATTCTCAAGAGAGAACTGAATATTTATGGGGGGTTTCAAAGTGCTCGCAGGGCTGTTTTGACTTCATTTCACATTTTATTCAATACGTTGTATAGATATTCCCGGAAAAACTGAATCTTCAAATCTTGCTATAAACAAAAATCTTTTCAGTTCATTTCCAGCCGGTTTTAACAGCAGATCTGCAGAAAGACAAACAGCCACAGATCATAGGCCAACGACACTTGCTAATATGGACTCACACTGAAATATTTGTGTTTAGGGCATCTCAAGGGGAGAAGGCCGATAACACCTTTGACAGTCAGGTGGTTCAGTATGAACCTGCTCATCAAGGGTCCATTAACACTGTGACAAATCTGAGCCCAGATCTGTGCGTTTCTGGTGGGAGTGACCAGGTAAACCTCTCCGGCTTTAAGACAAGTACACGTAATAAATCAACCATTGTGCTGTTTGAAAGGAAAAGGGAAAGTTAAAGAAGCAAAGTTCAAACACAAACAGTGACTATGGCGTGCGTCATTGTCCCTACAGGCTGTGGTCGTGTATGACTGGAAACAAGGCCGGATGTGTCAGTCCTTTCAGGGCCACAACCGAGAGGTTACCAAGGTAACGTCAATATTACGCCTGTGCGCACTGATAAAGGTGTCTGAGTGGCCAGTGACACATTCCCCCTGTTAATTCTGCCCCCAACTATCGGACAGGTGGTGTGTTACCCAGGAAGTACGTGGATCTTCAGCGCATCGAGGGACAAGACTGTTCTGATGTGGGACTTAAACCAGGGGGACGAACCTATTCAGGAGTTCTGCGGTCATGAGTTAGTGGTCAACGGAGTCGCTATCAGTCCCGGTACACACGGACACACAGATTTCCTCCGTTTGCCACAGTCACACCTAAATTGAATTGCGATGACATCATGTTGTGTGTTGCCATCTGCTCCATGTGAGCGTGGATCTGTTTATTGGGTTCTCTGCAGATGGGAGGAAGCTGTGCACCGGTTCACGTGACAACTGGATGTGCCTGTGGGACATCGAATCTGCCAAATGCGAACACAGACGCAACATTTCCAGAAACCTGGTGAGTTAGCTGGTCTGGTCAGTGTTGCTTTGATGGAGCTGGAGGAATTGCTTCACGTACGTGACCACGTAAAAAAGTGCACACTTCATCTTTAGATCATCGCTTCTCTTTGTCCAGGTCACTCATGTGTGTTGGGTGCCAGGCAGCTCCTCTGTAGCCCAGACCTCTGAGGATAAAATGATACGGTACACCACCATGAACTCTTGCTAGTTTGACTGTAGCCTAGCAACAACACTTGTGTGAGGTCAGATGAAATTCTCATCATGATTATTATTATTATTACGTGTTATGGTACAGATTTGGATTGCAGACAGTAATTTACCACTGTCATGTAGCTTAGCTTAGCTTTATATTAAGATACTAATAACAGTAATTCAAATAACGTATACATGCATATGTGCATTTTTCCAAGTTCCCTTTTATTTATTCTCATTTTAACCATAAAGCGCTCTTGAACGTGCATTGAATTACATTTTTTTAACAAAGGTATCCATAGTGGGGGCCATGTGTGGGGCCAGTTTAACTCAATCCATCCTGCACACTGTCTCCTCCTGCATGTGTGCAGGGTGTGGGACAGCCGCTCATGGCAGGTCACCAACACTTTTCCAGCCAAGCAGTACATCCAGACCCACTGCGACGTGTCTCCCAACGGGAACTACTTGGTATCCAGCAGTAACGGCTTTGGAGGCCAGGGCTGTGAGGCCACGGTGAGACCCTCAGTCACGTTCCTGTACACTCGTTCAGAGAATGAATCAGACCGACAGCGGAGGAATTGTTACCGCTGCCATGGCGACAGCAGACAAATGCCAGCCAGTACAATATTCTCTGTGCTTCTTTATAACTAAGCACACTGTGAGTTAGAGAACATGTCGGTCAGAGTTAAATATGAAGCAGCTTCTTAACGAGCTTGTTGTGGAAGGTTGAAACGAGTTCTGCTACGAGCAGGCTGTTCTGAGGTCCGGTCGTGTGTTCTCAGCTCTGGGACCTGCGGCAGCCCGGCTGTAAAGTTGTGGAGTACAGAGGTCACCAGCAGACCACAGCCTGCTGCGTCTTCCTCCCCGCGCTTGCTGACGGCACAGTTCGGGTCGCGACGTCCTCCCATGACAGCACCATCAGAATCTGGGATCAGAACTCAGCAGGTGGCGCACACACCCACCCACACCTCACCAGATCTGGTCCTCGAGAGCCTAAATCCAGCCGTACCAGGTGGGGGGGGCATAAATCCCGGCTGGAATGAAGCCCTTGAGGACCGGGTCTGGACACTCCTGCATGCTAAGACCCATTAACACCTTTTTTAAACGTAACTCTCAACCTCTCCAGTTTGTTTAGCCATGTTACCTCTGGATGGTGCCGGCCCACTGGTGTCTCTGTCTCCCATTGACTGCAGCAGCCTGCTGTGCGCCAGCTTCAGCTGCGGCCTCCACCAAATTCAACTGGGCCCGGTTCTAAACCAGGCTCAAGGCCCTGGCACAGGTGGCACCGTCGGCCTGGATATTAAAGTGGTGGCGCGCTTCTGACTGTGATTCACCTCCATGACGTTTCTTGCGGGTCACCGTCCCACGGCCGCTGGACCCGGCCAGATTAGGCGCCCGCAGCACACACACTTGGCAGAGGGAGCGTCAGTGCTAAAGAACGGTTCATCACAGCAGCAAAATGAGCAGATGGCCAATTTTCCTCGAAGGAGCTGGAAGACAAATGGAATGTCATGTGATCGGTCCTCGCGGTGCAGCCAGACTGGCTGTCAAAGCCCGGAATCAGGTTCCTGCCACTTCTACACAGCTAAAATAGCAAAACAAGTTCATGGGATTTGCTGCGGCCGTAACCATGGTGACATCACAGTCGGGTTTGAAGGCCTTTAGATTAAAACTGAAACACCTTTTCTCATTGTTCCTCAGGTTTTTTACCAGTCAGAATGAAATCTATCATCAGTGTGATTAAAGAGGAACACAGGGATATTTTTATAACGTGCTACGATGAATACATGCACTGGTGCCATCATACGCATCCATGCATTGTTTTGTATGGTTTTTATAGGATTTCCCTGGCACTAGTGCTGATGTCCAGTATTTACACGTCCTAAACCAGTTTAGGCCAAACTATTCTGGTCTGCACATTTGAACAGAATGGTTTTAAAGCTGACTATGCAAAAGGATCAGATTCATTTTCTTTGTTATGTTGATTTTATTTTATTTTTAAAAAACAAACTGGACTCAACATATTGCAACCCTTTCAAATTTTGCGTTTTCCTTTTCAAAACACCTGGTATTAAACTAGCATCTTGTATTTGAACCAGAGAGATGCTAATCTTTATATGAATGGCCTTAACTCATTATCAGGACGCCGAGCCTGTTCACGATTTCAGTTTTAGCAAATCCTAAACAGCATTTGTAGAGATCTACCAAACTGGATGTTAAACCTGCGTAGCTTTGAGCTACGATGCTGAAGATTCCGCCCATATTTTTACATTTGAAACTATAAAGCAGGCAACAGGATGATCAGACTTAAATGTGAGGATTTGACTGCAGCCAATTTTATCTTTCGAGTGTAACAGATTGTGGTTAGGTAATAAATGTGTTAGGAGCAAAAGCTGCTTGTGAAACCCTTTTTTTTTAAAAAAAAAGAAAAACCCCAAAACGTGACATTTAAAGCTGCATATGTCCTTTAAGGTGTCACACTGAGAAATGTAGGTGAACTCCTACTGAACCCCTGTATATGTTTACTTAAAAAAAAAGGCACCAATTAGGATGTTTTTAAGCACCTTTAGAGGATCCACTATATATGATATGTATATATTTGTTTCACTATGCTTGGTGCAGGTAACTCTCTGAGCCCCGTCTCACACTTATTGTCACATTCCACAATTGATTCAATCCCACCGAAAACGCTCCCGGTATAAGTCCATTATAGCACCACCTAGTGGTAGAAACGCGTAACTGTGAATGAAGCTCATTCAGGCGAGAAACAGACGAGCCTAAATTTTAAATGTCACAGCAAAGGGCAGGGATATGTCAATGTAATAACTTAGTTATTTTTAATACTTGCAAACATTTCTTGTGTTGGGTGTAAACCCAGCAGAAAATATTTTATTTTAGCATAAAGCCGCCATCTAAAATATGAAACATTTTGACCGCACTGCATTAACATTGACAAAAATAAAATGATCAAATGTGAACAATTTGTCATAATGTGTTTTGTTTATTTAGAACATGACCTCATTTTCACCTGACATGAAAAACAAAAACATTATCCATGTACAGACAATAAAAACAGCAGTAGTTGCCATGTTTTCTTTAAAAAAAAAAGAGTAAAAAAACAAACATCACTCAAACATAAAAAGCTTCTTTAAAGAAAAATAGATATTACTGATTTTGAATTGGCTATATGGAAATGAGAAGAATACAGGGGACACAGAGCATTAATGTAATAAATGAGCTGAATTTATCATTTAATCCAGTCCTGACACTAAGATCCACTAAAAATATCACAGATCCCATCTGATCACAATCTGGTTGTCTGTTTTATTTCTCCAGAAATGGCTGCTAGTGTTTTAATTTATTCAATTTCAAGTTTTCAGTACCTGCAAAGTCCCGGAGAGCAAATTTCCTTTAACATCACATGATTTAAAACTTCTTCATAAACGATCAAAGAGAAGTCACAACTACGTCACACAGCACACGCTCGCATCAGCTCCGACTCAAATCATATAAAAAAATAATAGTAACAATAAAGGTTGCACCTTTAAGACATCAGAAGAAAAATTTCAATGTCAATGTTTTTAGTCCTGTCGTCATTCACAGTGCAATTAATCAGAACGGATTAAATTAAGACTCACAAATCCTTGATAGAATCATCACAACACACCGAACACTTCAGAGCGATTCTCTACCACAATACTGAAAAAAGTGAATGCGTCAAAACATGCAAGAGCATCCTTAGTTTATATATTCTGTGGAGGAGGGGGAGCTTTCTTCACTGGGTCAAATGATGCAAAGAAAGTGAGACTGGAACTGATGCACAGGTCAGCTTCTCCTACGCCTTCAACCATGGAGATGGAGCGCCAACGGGAAGGAAACGACTCTGCCAACAACCACCTGCGCGGATTTGCCACCCGGTCGAAGGCACTGGTCCCAATTTCAACTGATTTTAGGTTTAGATGTGGACCGCGATCCCGCCGCAACAAAACCTTCAATAAATACAATTTCAAGCTTGAACCAAACCAATATCAGTTATAATTTGCCTGTAAGTCTCAGTATTGCAATGTTAAACCCACAGTTCACTTTCCAGAGCAGAATCCCTTAACAAGCATGTTAAACCTGCTCTATAGAGCAGCATAACACTACATCTGACAAGCTGAAGTAAAGAGTTTAAAATATTCCGTTTGTGTGTGTGTGTGTCTCGGCTGAATCCCTGAGATATTTCTGCCTTTTCTTCACAGCTGAGTGTGGCTTTCATCACCTCCACTTCACAATCTTGAAAGTGACGCAAATAAATCCATCCACACATGCTGCTGTGCACGGCAGGTCGGCTGCAGTCTGCTCATGCTTCCGTTCAAACAACTGAAATCACGACGTGGAAAACGGAATCAATCAGCCTCGCAGCTGAAGGCCCACCCAAAGAGATGGGGAATTCTGACACAATGGATAGAAATACAGTGGTCACGCTGGTCCCCTGCATTAGACACCTAACCCTTCTCCCATTTTAAACGGTTTCAAAAGGGGCAAAGATATTTGTGTACGAGCATTTGTGACATTTAGAAAACCACGGACATCTCTGCAAAAATGCTGGAAAACTTCAGGAGGAAACAAGAAAACATTTGGTTGATTTTTGCCAAGAAGATCCTGGGATAAACTAAAAATTGGCCCAAGCAGTTCAAATACCATTTTAAAATCTGTTTCCCCTGTTTGATACAGTTGTAAATACCCAGTAGTTGTGTTGCTGTGTGCAGGTGAGAGGATTCTGACATCACTGCAGTAGTATTAACCCCTCCCCCTTACACAAACCCCTCCCCCTTGTATTAACCCCGCCCTCCTGCTTGTCACCTACTGATCTCCAGGACGCTCCAGGCTGTCAATGACGCGGCTCAGCCTGATATTAAGCAGCCTGATCTGAGTGTCCAGGTGGTCAATTTTCTCTTCTAGAGAACCCGACCCACCTCCTCGGCGCCAGTACGCCCCCACGGGTCCAGTGATGAAGTAGACGGCCATGATGAAGCACAACGGCAGCACAGCACGCTCAGGGTCACCCTCAAACTTCTGCAGGATGTACAAGCAAGACAGGGCAAAGATGGTGACCCGGGCAAGCCAGAAGAAGCGGCCGAACAGGACGTGCAACAGGTAAAAGAAGCCCCCCAGAAACATGGAGAAGAACCAGTAGGCCAGGAACAGGGCGGCAGCAAGGAGCAGGAACCGTGCAGGAGAGTTGGTGAGAGACGTGAGGCTGAAGTAGTGGCCGAGGTTTGAGGCTATGGAGAGCACATGGGAAGAAAGTTAATACATGTTAAGTCACTGTACATTTCGACATCAACTTTAAAACTTACAATCGATGCCCATCACATCCAGTAAGTCGGACCAGATCTTCCAGACGGTGTCCAGAAAAGAGTCGACTCCGTGGACAAACCGGTCTGTCGTTTTGGAGAAAAACTATACAGAAAATATATAAAACATTGATTAATTGCTTTTACGGGTTGCTTTAGGTTCCATCACAACAATAAAGCCATTAAACTTCGCGCATTTATGACGTCATCGGCGACGCGTTTCGGAAGGATGTGACCTGGTTTCAAAATGAAGGAAGAGCAACCGGCCTCACAACGAGGAAGTCCAAGCTAAGACA
Source organism: Takifugu rubripes (assembly GCF_901000725.2). Lineage (NCBI taxonomy): Eukaryota > Metazoa > Chordata > Actinopteri > Tetraodontiformes > Tetraodontidae > Takifugu > Takifugu rubripes. Next base: position 12,735,696 of record NC_042305.1, on the reverse strand, counting down.
GATGTCGAGTGCATAGAAATTAACATAGTTTGTGGTTTTCCTGAGAAAACGTGTCTTTTTAGGTCTACACACTGGCTGGACCAGCGGCGCCTATTTGCATCGGTGCACCGATGCTACACATGCTAACAACGAATGACCGCCGTTTAGCGACATCTCCAAGGTTATGTCGGGAAAAAGTAACCACTGTGTTGAATGACCCCCGTCGATATATCATTTGAAGCTGGATAAACCCGATAACCCAAAATGGCATCCGTTAAATTGATGGTCGGGCCTGAGCTGGTTCCCTTTCCGCCATTAACCATTGACCGCCTAACGTGCTGGTTTCTCCGAGCCAGAATTATAACGTTGGGAAATACAAGCTCGTGTCTTACCTTGTATAAGCCTTTAATGTTGTCTTCCCCGAAAACACTGCTCAGAGTCTGGTAAATGCCATTAGCTGCCCGTCGGAAGCTGTTCTGGTTGCTGGTCCGGCTCCTTGCTGCTTCGGATGTGCACATCAGAGACGCAGAGAGCACCAAAAACACGATGAAATACTTGATTCCCTTCATTATATCAAATGTCCCAAGATGTCAAGCAGGAATGGAGGAGAGTGTAAGCATAAACAATATTAGCTGCCGCAGGAGACACCTTGCTGGCGTTTACAGGCTGAGGTACTGCGCGATTGATCGTGGTGCATTCACTGCGCCTCGTTTTCGCAATACACGTGTAGTGAATATTTATTGTAGTAAGTTACATAATAAAGGGCAATAGATTCTTTTGATCACTATTGTTTAATCTGTATAACGCCAACCAAATGAATGACAATTACTATTTATTGTGGCGACTAGAAATAAGCAACACATGGCAACACATTTTAACTTAGATATTTCTTAGATATATCTTTTATGCATTAAAAAATGCTAACACTAACACCTACAGTATATATCAACAAATACAACTTGCCACGGTTTACGACGTTAAACTTTATTTACTTATTAACTTTCTTTTATTATTTATCACCATCTGACAAAACCACTCGCGTCAGTCCAATCGATAAAGATATATTTCCGGTGACACGTGAAGGCATCATTTGAATTTTTGTAAATTTAAGGACGCAGAGGCGCTTTGTTGCTCGCTGATGTCCTCTGCAGGGTTTATGGGATTTGAATCTGTTCACTTGAGAGAATATCTGAATATTTGACATATTTAGGATGTTAGAGCTGTTTTGTTCGATTGTCATTGGACTAAGCATACTTCTAAATATTGCTAGAACTAGAACAGAAGGAATTTGTTAGAACACTGTAAGTGACGGACTGGCCCTTTCAGACCTATTGCACATTTAAACCAAACCCAATATAGTGACAAGCCCCGGCAAACATGTAATAAATTATATATTTTTTGGCAATGTTATGCTTAGTTGTTAGGTTTTGTTGTTATGTCTTGCTCTATTGCTGCCGATGGCTCGTTTGTGATGAAGCCATCCTCCTGGGGTGTATTAACATTTGTCAAATCAAACAGCAGTATGCAGGAGGCACCTCATGCGAATGAGATGCAGCATGTCCAAATAAAGATGCAGTTCACTGCTGTTCAGGAGAGGCACTTGTTACTTTGATGACATTCCCCTGAGTTCTCATTATCCAAATCTCCAGTATATTGTAGGACAGACTAATGGTGCAGAGAGAAGTGGGTCAAGATTACAAATAATGAACCGCAGTGGCGACAAAAACGCTGCCACCAGACCCAGTGTTGGAACAGGGGGTTAAAAAATAATTATTGATGATACATGTTTAGTCATGTGAACAGGAGTATTAGTAGACGTTCCCTTTTAATAACCACTAACAACCACTTATTTAACCGCTGAGAAGCATCCACTAGATGGTAGAATTGAACCATGGTTGCGCTGAAAGTTTGTCGCCGTTTTAAAAATCTTTCTACATTCTGCGGCGTTGCCCCACAGCACTGATTGTGTAATCATGCGGTAACCACGCAACAAGGCGCAGAAACACTTCGAAGGACAACTCCTGCTCCATTATTGCGGGAACGATGCGCTCCAACGACCATCCAGAACCTCCGCGCTGCGTTGAACTCCTCGACCGTCTTTCCTTCCAAGCAGAAGTCCTGAGAAGTTAGAAAAGAAAAAGAAATGTATGACCGAGCCCCAAGAGCGACGTTCGGGCCCACAGGCAGCACCTCGTCTGCTGTCGGACCCGGTTCTTACGACGTCACCCGGCACGTCTCCAAGATACCCGGTGAGAAGCAGAGATAACACCCCTTTTTAAAGAACGTCTAGAATAAATGGCAACACGGTGTGATATTGATGAACGCAATAATACCAAACCACAACTTTTTAATTATTTTGGGAGGTTATGCGCCATTTCTGTCCATGAGCAACAGACCGTCGGTGTTCGATGAGTCCAGTGAGATGCTTCCAGGACCTGGACAGTATGACTCTACACCTGTCAAGGTAACACACACACACACGCACGCACGCACACACACACACACACACACACACACACACACACACACACACACACACACACACACACACACTTGTAATTCTATACTTGTGAGGACTTTCATATACATTAATCCATTCCCCAGCTCCTAACTCTAACCAACATAGCTAATCCCCTGACCTCAACCACACCTAAACCCAATTGTAACCATGTTTTAACCATCTGACAGTCCTTTGATCTTGTTATAACCAGCCAGAATGTTCTCAATTCCTAAAATGTCCTCACTCTACTAGTAGAATGTGGATTTTGGTGCTTAGTATGTACAATAACATCTGTGTCTTGCAGAATAAAGAAAGGCATATATTTTCATTCATGTCAGACTGCTTGAGGATGCCTGTTGTTCCTTCAGCTGAACATCCGCGGCGGCTGCAGTCTCCAGAACCGCTCCAAGCGTTTTGAGGAGGTGGTGTCAGAGGTTCCGGGCCCCGGGGCCTACGATGTCCTTCCTGCTCTGGAGAAGACACCCGGGGCTGCTCCTGAGAAGCCAGACAGACAGATGGTAGGTACGTGGCTGATGCTTGGAGTTGGGAGGGCATGAAGATAAGATGAGCTAAAGAGGATCATCTGCGATTCTCTGGGCCTCCGTCATGTTACGCTGCCTCAGTTCCGCCTCACTGATGGTTCGCCACACAAATTTAAGTGAATTTTTGATGATTTCCTGCTGTGAATGTTCCCTCTCTCCCTACACGAAACGTCGCAGAGGTGAGCGTGTGAATCTCTCCTCAGGACTGTGACATCCTCATTTATTTACCATTTGCCCAACAACAGATAAGAATAGCAGCTGCTCCCACAAATACAGTCACTGCCAAGCTTTGCAGCCAATGCTGAGCCAGGCGCTCAGCCCTGCTGCCAATATATATATATATATATATGAGAATTAAAGGCTGATATTTTTAAAACTTTCTAGAAGTTTGGCAACTGTGCCTCTATTGTTCTTGCAAAAAGACTGCCACCTGGTGCAGTTTAACATTTAAATACCACAGGGCGCCAGGCTGACTGAGCGCAGAGCACAAAACAAAGGAGAGGTGGAATCTATCCTCACCGAGATACACACGCGATACACAATAATGTGTCTGCCGACCCTCCACCTGTAAACGCAGCTTTGCTATCATCTGGGTGATGATAGTGGCGAAATCCTCCAAAGTTTTACTCAAGTTTCCTTGGCCCAGACTGTGTGAGGGCTCTCCTAATTAGCATCTGTATTGACCTTCTGGCAGCCTGTTGTCAGCCTCCTAAGGAGGATGTAGCGGTGCTCTCCTGTTGTTTTCCTTTGTGCCGCGGCGATGGCGGTGTAACAGAAGTCCTGTTATGTTGAGTGGGCTGGTTTATGTATCGCTGTCTCAGTAGTTGTACCAGTGGCAGCGTTGGGCCTGATTGTATTGGGGACAGCTCTTCCACCGTTGGCTTGATGCCTGGAAACAGCCATGTGTTTGTTTGTTCTTTCTTTTTTCTTGCAAAAGAATCCCCTCGCTGTTTTAGGTTCGGCATCCAGAGGATGGATGGCGATCATAAAAAAAACACGTTCTACTCATCAAAGGGAAATAAAACAGATCCTTGTGGCGCGTTCCACATTTGGCACAACAAATGTTTTGTGGATGCGTTGAAAATGGCAGACAAGGCTCTCTCAGCAGTGGCAGAAAACCTTTCAACAACGTTGCACCAGATCTTAGAGTTGGAAGAGTTTGCACTCCTTTTCCAAACTGTGACTTCTTGGTTTCTGCAGGGTAAAGCCTTCCGCCCGCTCCACCAGTCAGACATCCCATCCATTCCTTTCCCGGGTCAGGCCTGTGGCTACGAGGAGGACGCCCTGGGGGTGCTCAGGAAGCAACAACCTCCGACCTACGATACCACCCTGGGACCAGCCTATTACCGCCCCCTGCTGGTGAGGATGGCTACTTCACCCATGTCCATTTGTGCTTGTGCCTTTCTCAGAGGCAACATCTGTGTGCACCTCCTCTGTCTGCGAGGGAAAGTCCATTAGGTAGACGCCTCCTCCCCGATCCTGCCTCACCAACAAAGCCAGTCATTTATCTAAAAACTCATTAACGCACCTAATGAATGCAGGTCCAATTAAAAAAAAAAAAAAATCCAACACGCCAATGTCCATTCATTTGATATGCCATCGACAAAACCCATTAGTAATTATTCTTCAAGCTATATGGCAATAATCACTTAAAATAATGCTCACTCCTGCTGGCCTGTGTCTCAATTAAGTCATTTTTCATCGGGCGATATCAAGTCAGTGGCGTCCTTGAGTGCTGGCGAAGGTTGTGTCAACACAGGCACAGAGGCCCACTGTGATTTAAGACCATCAGCGGCGCATCCATTCGCAGCTCCTCTTCCCTCCCCACTCAACTTCTGTGACTCCCTTTGAAAGTTCAGCCTCTGTTTCCGCTCTGCGTCCGTCTTTTCATCTGAGACGCTCATTTCTTTAAGCTCAAACGCTCCCCGGGTTGGGTTCAACAGTCTGGAGAGGCAGAATTAAGTGTTTGTGTGAGGTCGCGAGTTCAGAGTGGCCTAGGCTGCCTTTGAATGATGAAACGTGAGAGAGGAATCAGCCAGGCATGTTCCCGAGGGACACACATTCATCTGTATCGACGGAACAATTTGGTTATTGTATTGGCTGATACTGAGACTAATGTGCAGCAGTAGCGAGTCGGCGTTTCACACCCGTCTTAGCGCTGATTCACACGTCATTTATTTAAAACCCCAAACCAAAATCAGTTACAAAAAGGCGTCCCTGAGTTACAGTTTTTTTTATGATTGTATTAAATCGCACCACCTCACATACATTCTGGTCTAACATCCTTTTCTATCGTGCAAATCCATCAGCTCACGCTACTTAAGGTTCTTTGACTCTCCCTCTTGATTTAGTTCAATTACACTTTCAATTCTTTCTGCAGAATCTGTGATGATCGAGTCTCTTTACAGAGCCTGAACCCTCGAACAAGCAACAGCAGTAGGAAAAACTCCCTTTAACAGGCAGGAGGAGAACCAGGCTGATAAAGAGGACCCCTCCTGCTGAGGGCTGGCTGGGTAGAGGAAGAGGAGAGGGGGTAGGGGAGGACAGAGGAGCCTTGAGCGGCTCTGCAGAATGCAGAAACAAAGGCCGGCTCCAGTCAGTGTCCACTCCTGCTGGCTCTTCTTGTCCTTGTAGTCCTACTTCCTTCTCTCTGTAACCAGCTTTCATCCACCAGCACCCACATTTTAGCCCGTGGACTTGTGGTACGCCAACCTGAGCTCTATTTGTGCACATTTTGATGATCAACATTCTGGTCTCGATGGGTCCTTCTTCTCTTTTTTACAAGAGTTTTACAGTTTACTTCAGTCTGGGTGGTTAATGCTTGTTTTATTTTACAAAAAAATGCCATCGCGGTTCTTCTGTGTGCAGTTACACTCCCCTTTCTTGACTGTTAGCAGCTGAAAAGTCTCATCTCCTTTTTTCCCTCCCTCGGATGATAGGAAGATGCAGACATTTCATCTCCTTTCTCAAAGGAAGACGGAGGAGACAGCCACCACATGGTGTTAGAACGTTGTCAAGGTTCCAGTGTGAATATTCAAATGTTGCCTCGCATAATTGACAGTCGGTCTGGCCAGGGGGACGTTGTTAAAACGGAATGGAGGACTTGTCAGGAAAAACGTCCTTTTCACCCTATCCAATATTTGGCTTTTTGACTTACAGGCAGAAGTGTCGTCAGTCTTCATATTCATGTCAACGATCACATTCAAGCTAAAATCATCAGGGGAAAACAATGATAGTCCAACAACGTTGAACAAGATTTAAAGATTTTACATGTACCAGTCCAGCGGTCACGATAAAGATTTCTGTAATCCACGCCAGGACTTGAGTCCTCGCAGGAGTTTGTGTAACTTTTTTGGTTGAGTATAAAAAGAAGAAAAACCCAGCTCAGAGCCCGTCTGAGCTGGGTTTGTTGATAGCGGCCAGCCCGTTTGCAGGCGTAGCCTCAGTGGAGGTGTTAAGGTGCAGGATAAAACATTTCCCCGGGGTAGAGGGGAGACGGCAGAAGACTGAAAGAGATAAGAGAGGGTGCAGGTCTCTCCTGTTCAGCCTGGAAGCATCAACTCTTCCTCCAGCTTCTTCCTTCCTTCATGTTTCCACAGAGGAGAATCTTACTCCTGCTTTCTCTCTCCTCTTTCTCGCCTTCCTGTCTTTCACCCTCAAATCCTTTCCCTCTGTCCTCTCAATCCCTGTCCTTAGTCAGAGATCGTTTCTGCAGAAAAATACAAAGGCGTCCACTTTGGCAACAAGACAGAGAAGAGAGGTGTGGTGAGAGTGGAGGAGCGTCCAGGTCCAGGACACTACGACCCTCACATGTGAGACCTGTGGCCTCATCGGCGCTTCTTTCCCCTTATGAAGTAACACACACACACGCACACGCACACGCACACGCGCACACACACACACACACACACACACACAATCAATAGAAGACTTAAGGTGCAATAGCACGCTTGAACCCGGTGGACAGAGACGTGCCTTCATCCCTCTGGTTCTCTGGCAGACAGGCAGGTGGACGGACGGACAGACAGACAGACAGGCAGGCAGGCAGACAGGCAGACAGGCAGGTGGACGGACGGACAGGTTCACACTGGCGGCTAATCCATGGTGCCTTCCTTAAAACCGTGCCGAATATGTCGATCACATGAGCTCCCTGTTGAGTCGTACTCCCATTTTATTCTTGCATTGTTCAGTTCTATTCAGTTCTTTGTGTGTGTTTTTATCACTGTTTTCAAAGAAATCTTAAAACAGACTATCAGAATGTGAACCTTCAGAAGGACGGGAAAGGCCGACACGAGCTTCTCATTCCTCGCTACCATGAGCTGGTGCCCAAACAAGCGGAGAAGAGGGTGAGTACTATTGAAAGTGTGTGTGTGTGTGTGTGTGTGGTCCCGTCTGAGCTGCATCAGCTCTTAGACTCAGTCTTCATAGTCACAGGTTAGCTTTGATAAGGACAGAGATACTGGCACTACTGCTGGTCACCTCATTACAAAGTGCAATGATGACCTAGCAGCCCTGAAGCTAGTCCGGATCCATGGCTGACGGGATGGGGGGGGGGGGGGGGGGGGGGGGCTGGGGGGTAGAGGCTTCTGACTGAATGGTGCCTCCACAGCAGGAGACTAGGTGAGCCTGAGGACGCAGAGGTTTAACCTGTCCTGGAGCATCAGGGGGCAAAGAAACAGCCCTCCTGAGCTTTGCTCAAAGTTTCAATGACACCAGAGATACACAGAGGTGAAGGATACAGTATCACCCTCCCCCCTTGATTTTAATGTGTACCCACAGGGGGCAGTAGAACACAAGCTTTTGTCACAGGGCTAACACAAACATGTGCACACCTACATGCAACAGCGTGCACTGAGTAACGATACCTGTGGCAATGACTGCAATAACGCACTATGGGGCCCACCTTTGCTGCGGCAGCTATTCCAGCTTTGCCTGCTGCAAATGTAAATGTTCACCTATCAGCCACATTAGGGCAGCGTGTGTCTCTGCCACAGGAGATTCCCCAGCAGAGAATTGCACTTTAACACGGTCATGATCATTATTCACTCCGCTCGCTCCGAGGTTCTGCACCTCCGTTGCCAGTTTTCCTCCTCCTCAAACTGCGGGAGCCTCCGAGGGGCGCTGGGGTCACCCTATAGACTATAGAGACCCCCTATAGCTATAGGGACACAATGTAGCCTGATGCCTTCTCCTCCAGACGTTTGGAGCTGCTGTTGTCCTGCGAGATTGTGTTTTAAGAATGTTAACATTACGTAAGCGTTCTGACAGTCTCCTCAATCAAGAACATCCTGCACCAGTGGAATGGCTGTGAATAACCTGTAGGTTCACCGAGAGTTCACTTTTAAAATACGATTTTCCGGTGAACCTAATTATGTAATGTTTTTCGCGCATTATTCTGAGAAAAGGGCTGCTGCTATAGGGTGAAAATCAGGGGAAACCACTCGGCACAGATTCTAATGCAGGATTATGGTGACGTTTGAACCATAATGTTTGAACAAAATGCAAATTCTGAATGGCTTGATTACATGTGTATGTGTGTTTGTGCTTAATTATGTTGGAATTAGGGCTACTGTGCATCTCATCTTGGGAAAATGTGCCTGGAGATATTGTTGTTGCTGAAGCTCAGTCTAGCCTGGTTTCAAAGGCAGATTTCAGGTGGAAATTCTGTGTGAACTTCAACAGTGCCCATGAACTCTTATAGAAAATCAGTCCGACCCCGCTCATCCCGCCACAAAAGGAGACGAAAAAAGGGGTTATTAATCTCCCAAAGACCGCACATCTGTATGCATAACTTGGATTTGATGTGCAGCTCAAAGGAAGCTGCAAACTGAAGCATCTGACATCGCCGGCATACATTTGCAATCTGAAACGTCTTTCAGACCCGCGTTAAACTCTGAGCTGACCTCTCGCCAAGCTGAAAGATCGATTAGGTCAGAGCCGCTCTTGATTCCAGCGGAGGTCCGTCTTGTGGATCTTGCTGGGGGCAGTTGGCACTGAAAAAAAATCCCTATCATGCATGTATGTATGTATTTAAAACGTGAAGCGGGCTTCCTTTGATCTGTCGATGCTTACATACCAAAGTGTCCTCTCTAAAACCCATCTTGATGTAAACGTGTCTGCTTCCACACAGGGGGTTCCTGGTCCAGGCCAGTATGACATCAGAAGACAGTTTGAGCCTCAGGATTGCCGAGGTCCGTTCCTCTCTCAGGCGGAGGTGCGTGAATCAGCAGCTCGCTCCACCTGCAGCCAGCAAGGCCTCCAAACCTGGGATGGGATGGTGACACTTTCTTTGATTTGCCCTTCAGTGGTCACAGATCTGTAGCCTCGCTGAGATCAGCAGCACTATCGTAACCAGGCAGGAGATACGGGACTTCTTTAACACCGTCTGTGATACTTGAATACAGACTGTGCACCTCTACTTAAGATCCAAGGCGCTTAAGTGGGCTGTTTTTTGTTTAATTGATGCGCAGGGAGGAAAGGGTTCCTGCCGACGGTGGCGAAAACAAGTTGATTGGGAGGCTCAAAGGAGAGGAGACGAAAAATGGAGCGTTGTGTCTCAGGAATAACCCGAGTCCTCTGTGGCGCCGCCACGCTCTGCAGATTTACTCTGAGCGCTGATTAAATCATCGCTCAGACACGGAGCAACATCATGCCGGCGTGCGTGGACGCACAGCGGATTTACACCTAGCTTGTTTCTTTGTGATAACAAGTGCGAGATTGGGGAGTTCTGAGTGTGTTGGGGGGGTGATAGCCAGTTCTGACCTAATTTCCATGGCCACATGCTGTTTGCTGCGTTGATACTGTGTTGTCACAGTCACGTGTGTGTGTGTGTGTGTGTGTGTGTGTGTGTGTGTGTGCCACTCATCTCTGAAGACGAACTGGGAATGACAGTTGTCTTAGATCTTCCTCTTCCTGTGAGCCAGTGTCCATCTCACACTGTTACCATGAAACAAGGGGGGGGGGGGGGGGGGAGCTGGAAACCTCAAGCTTTCTCCTTTCTTCCCCTCTCGTCCTCATTTCCACACACAAATTCCTCAGCATGACGTTTCAGCGCGCGTGTATGTGACAGCAGTCTATTTTCCTTTGATCCCGACATGGATTCAGGGCGTAACGCTCGTCTGTTTCTCATCTCAGTTTTAAATCTGTATTGCAAATTTCAGTTCACGCAAGACTCATTCTTGATTTTATGGCATCTCAAGAGAGCAGGAGACTACAAAGCCCTTTGTAGCTCAGCCTCGTGCATGTGTGTTACAGGCATGCACAATAAGTGCAAGAACACTAGTGATCGTGATAATTCAGTGTATAATCACATATAAAAATGGTTATTACATTCAGACCTTTCTGTGTGTAAACTATAGGCCAGTTGTTATCAGCAAAGTCCAACATATCTATATTATTGTTGTCAGTGATGCATGCAGACTGCAAAGTATTAATATTTAGGAATGCTACAGCATGGCTAGCTTACGGTTTCATTCATATGATTGACAAATCAGGATGCTATTGTTCCAAAGTGTTTATACCACGTTCATGCTCATTCTGAAGCCGCTGCACACTAACCAGACATTTGGCCATCTGTCCTCATTGGACGGTCTCGAGCCGTGGCTGTTGGGCCCTGTCTCTCATTGATCGAGTCCTGGTGATCACCTGTCTATCCATCGGAAAGAAAGAAAACGCTGACTGGGGTGGTTCATTGAAAGAAAGCTTGAGTTATGAAGTAAACAGAAGAAACAGGCGCGTGCCACCACAGCGACCGCCAGCGAACAGCTCAGGCCTCTCAGAAGATCTCTCGGCCTCCAGCTGAAGCGCTTCTCTTCCCACGAGCAGATGATCTTTTATCAGTGTCTCCTGAGCAGAACTCTCAGCTTTGTGCACCGGCCCCTTCCTGCTCCGAGGGTGGTGAGATGAAACATGCAAAGCGCACATATCTGTGTGTCAGGGGAGAGGCTCGCCGCTCCGCCGCAGCACATAAATACACACGCATTCAGTATATCTCTCAGCACTTCTGTCCAGTTTTTGAAATTAAAACCGTATCTGGCCCCCTTTTGGGAAGCGTTTTTCCTTTTCTTCAAATTCTCCTCGTTTCCTTCTATTTTTCTCTGAATCCCCTTTTTTCTCTCTTCTTCAGAGATTTAGCCAGACGAAGGAGGTGTCGCCCCCTGTTGGAACGTATAATGACCCGCGCTGTGCGCTGGAGCTTCTGAAGAAGGCGTCAGGGGCGAAAAGCATCCCGTTCGGCGTCAGAGCCTCCCGCTTCAGCCAGAAGCATGAAAAACGCTCCTCACCAGGTCAGAGGGAGAAACAGTGTGTGTGTGTGTGTGTGCAGGATCCTTTGAGCATCAGTGTGAGTGTTCTCACACTGTTGTGTTCAGGTCCAGGGTCCTACGATCTGTTCGAGCGTGGTTTAGCCCAGCTAAGTTTCAAACAGGCCTTTTTCGCGCGGAGCAGAAAGGGAGGCTTCGGCTCCACAGTCCAGCGGGACTTCATCTACAACAAGGAGCTGTTGAAAAGCCCAGGTCCAGCACAGTATGAAGTAAGGACAACCATCAGTACAGCGTCCCGCCGTTAGTTGTCGACATTGTATTTAAAAATGTGTGTGTGGGTTCAGGCAGAAAAGAAGACGGAGGAAAACTACAAAAAGCAGCGCACGGCGGTCTTCAGATCAGCCACAGAACGTCTACGGCTAGAGGCCAAAGTAAGGTCCCTGCTCTTTCCCGGCCCTTCTGCTTCCGCTGTTCCCGGCCGTTCTGCTGTTCCCGGATTTAAAAAGTTCTCCTCATTTCCACTGCTAGCATTGTGTTGGGTCGATGGTGATTTCCTGACCAGAGCTGCTCCCTTAAAGCGACTTTTCCCTCTGCTGACAGGGAGGCGACAACTGAAGCCACTGTGTCGTTTCTCCAGGTCAGTTTTAAAGGTTGAATCAATGCCGAGAGTTGAAGTATGATTGTCGCTGGGCTTCGCTCTTTAGCGTGATTAACGCACAGGCTGTGTGTGATAGCAAACACAGCACAACATAGATATAAGCCAACCGGTGCTGCGTTTGGAGACGTGACGGTTGGGAAAACTCGATATCTGTCAGCACGTCAGCACTCTCGCTGCACTCCTGCACCGCCACTCGTTTTACGTGTTCCCCGCAGCACATATGATGCTAATGTTAACTGACACCCTCAGAAGAACATCACAGCAGGTATTTTTCTTCCCCTCCACTAACAGAACTGGGCCAGCAAGGCCCTGGAACTGGCAAACGCGTCTGCGATGGATGTGCTGGTGACTGGGATTTTATTGTCCTGGCGTATGAATGGTTGCAGCCGTCTCTCCTTCTGTCTTACAGCTGTCAGAGGCGTGATTTCGCTGTGATCTGGACATGTCCAGAACCTGTGAAAGGTCTTAAAGCGAGGGCAGATGGAAGGTGCGGCCCAGGCGGCGCACCTGAGGGTACTGTGGTCCGCCAAGCTGCCACATCTCTAATGGATTCACTGCTGGTTTCAGCCCGCTCTGGCCCACCCCGCCCGTCCCTGCTGCGCCGCAGTATAAACTTATCAGCCGTCCCCCAGCTCCTTCATTAATTCGCGGGTGTGTTTTCGGATGATCGTGCAACAACAGACCAGAATATCTGCCTTCATTACCTTTAACTGCCTGCGGCATAATGACACAGTTCCTGATGCCACCTGCCTCATCAGAGCCTCTCGCTAGATTCACACGTAAAGATGCTGCGTTTATCAAAAGGAAACCAGAAATATGGGTATCACCACGCTCTCGCCTGTTATTGAAGATCATCAGCTTTTCTGAAATAGCTATGCATGTTTATCTCTGATCAAAAACATTCAAGGGCATGTTGGCAGATTACTACTAGATTAGACAGGTATTATATTCAGAACTCTATTTGTTATCCCCACGTCTTGGTGGTGGTGTGGGGGGGTATAAGTAGGTGGTTCATATGCACTTCTGCACCTTGAGCGTGCAGACTGTTTTGACTCTCGTGTTAATCCAGATATTAGTTTGTCTTCATTTTGCTCCTGGCTCTTGATGAGGACGTGCTAGGTTTAGGTCAGCCAGGTTTTAGAGCTCATCACGCCTCAAAAACAGCACTGTCCAAGTTACAAATGGCTTTTAATAGCTTGAGACAAGGGACTTGTTTCTTTCGTGGGCCACAGAGGCGCACTGGAGCGTACCGTTGGGGTTAAAGGGACGGCGCTCGGCTGGGTCAATATATTTAATTCAGACAAAATCAAGGTCTCTGTTTGGTCCTGCACTGCTCAGGAGTAGTTCAGCTGATGATGTCAACTCCCCGGATGGCAGTTTTTTGGCCTCTAGCTGGGCTGTGAGGACTCTTGCAGTGCTCCGAGCAGCAGCCTCTGTCCTTTAATGCACATGGAGGAGGGCCCATGTTGAGTCCACACATTAGTTGCTTTGAGTCATTCGCTGTTATCAGGGTGGCTGAAATTCTCTGAGAAGCCTCCAGCTGGTAAAAAATGCTTCTGCAGTCTGAGAAATGCTGATCTTTATTGCTAACAGGAAATATGGAGCCACAAGTTCCATCGTGCATTGTGCCTCTGCCTTCCCAAAAGCTTGGAAAGTGAATTATTGCCTTATTCCGACTATAACTGGACAACTGAAGTGCTGCTAGTCCAACTGATATCAGAGCTTTTCGTATTCCACTAAGACACCGATTGAGAATCGACTTTACCCAGCATGTATACTCCTTAAATCAGAATTGAACGCACGTGTGGATGCTGCAACACCTCCACACTGAAGCACGATCCCAGAACCAGAATATTCAAAAAAGCGAGCGGAAGACGAAGACCCTGAGGGACCGTGTGCATCTTATCTGCGATTATCCATCTGGTTGCTGTTCAAGATGCCGCTCTGCCGCTTGACTCTAGTTGTTTATTGTGTGTCGATCAGGCGGGAAAGGGGCTGTAGCAACCCCCTGAAAAGACTCATGTCCCCGTTAGGAGGGGTGTGGGTGAGACGTGCTGGCATATCTGTGGAAAAGCATTTGACGAATAGGCTCATGTAGATTTTAGGCGGCGGAGCGGCGACGTTCCCTCACACACAGGCCAGTAAATGTCTTTGTAATGGCTTTAACTTAGCTCGCTTACCGCAGGCGCAACTTGCAATGTGGTTTTGTGTTCCCACCGACATAATTGGTCCTAATCGCACCAGAGTTTTGGTAGAGCAGAGGTGCAGCGAAGCAGCCGGCGGCGCCGTCCGGCGCACGCTGCTGCGCTCCCCTCCTCAGGCTGAGAGCAGCATTAGCAATGACGCGGAGTGACAAGAGTTGGACTTGATAACAGAGCAGAAAACAGAGAGAAATGATCTATTACCTCCATATTTCTGTCCACCGCGCAATTCCCTATTTTCCTGTGTGTCCGCAGAACGCTCCGCCGGGAATAACTGGGGCCTTTTGAAATGGCTCCACACAGAGTTCCCTTTATGACCACTTAATAAAAAAACCACCCGGGGATCTCTGAGCTCTATCAGTTAGCCACATGCAGTGCCGTGGCCAAGGCTGTATCCTTGGAAACGCCCCCCTCCCTCTCGGGGCGGATATTAAATGTCTGATCGGGAAACGGTTGTGATGGTGAGGAGGGAGGAGGAACAAAGAAGGGGAAAAGACACCAAACACAACTTCACCCCTTCATATTGAGCCTTTTTTGTCTTCTGCAGTTTGGCTTCAAAGCAGCATCGAGCATCAAACGCTGACATTCTGAGGAGGTTCAGACGTGTCTTCTGTCCACCGTGTCTCCACTCGTGATCCCGTTGTCGTCTGTGGTGTTAAATCTAAGAAACGTCCTTTTCCTATCATGTAAATCAGACGCCACAGTTGTGGATCTGATGGGGGTGGAAAGAACGTTCAGCCCAGACACATCACAGCTCTTATCTTCTCTCCTTTAGCAACGTTAAATATGAATTCCCTTTCATTCCTCTGTACTTCCTTGTTTTGCTCCCCCCCACCCACCGTCTCCCACCTCAGGTTCCCTCCTCTCCACCGTCCTAACGATGACCCCCTCTGTTCTGGAGGTCACCGGTCTCCCCCAGGCAGAGCTGCGAGACTGTAGAATTAAATTTGTGCCCGCGTCTCACCCCGAGGCTCTGGAATTTCTCTGTCGTAGGGATGGATGAAATATTTCCCCGTCCTTTTAGCAGCCGGAGGGAGGCCCTGCGCCCTTTTGTCTGTCAATCAGTTTTTGCTAATAGGTTTCTGCCATTTGTCATCCAGGTCGATTCTCTTGCCAATGATGCTGAGATTAATAGAGGTCCTGATGGTTATTGTTATACTCAGGGAAATTGAGGGTGGAATCAATGGCAAGGGCACCGGTTCAATTGTGATGTGTTCCCAAGGGCTTCCCACTGTCGTCAATGAGCTAAATTTGTTTTAGAACCCAGTTTGATGATCTCTCACCGAGCTGCATCGTGTTGCTAAGTTGCTGCTTTGGAAGAGTAAGTTAGCAACGTGGTCGTGTCAGTAGGTTGGTTTTGCATTTGTATTTATTTCCTGTGGCTCAGAATGATGAACTCCAGCCGGGCTGCTTCACGTCTGCGACTCTTGGAAGAGATAGAAGTGAGCAATAATGTCCCTGCAAGTCAGCTTCGACTTCATCTGTGCTATTATCTGCTCCACCAATCCATCAACAACGCTCGCCTTTCCTCTGCCATTGCTTTGCTTTGACGGAAACGGACGGACACAATTAAAATGCGCGTTCATTGCAGTCCCCGCTGACTGCATGCACCTGACAACAGCTTCCTACGCGCTGACAGAGGTAATGCAATCATTTCCATTACTGCGCCGACATGCGTTGCTTTCCTTTCCTACAGTTCTGATAGCAGCATTGCTAATGCTGCACTCCACAGCGACAGTAAATCACAGGCGGCGGTGCTGAGTGGCTGACTCATGCAAAGAAAAGCCCTGATAGCCCTTCTGTTCTGCAGATCCTATCATGTCACCTGGAATGATGCGAGGAGCCGGCTCTGGTTTTGTCTTTGGGTGGGTTTAGTTTTATCAAGATAAATGTAATCTACTGCGGAAAATCTGATCTATTCTATGGTTTATTTCATTCGAAGCCCTGATTCAAACCCCATTAACGTCAATTAGCAGCGGAAAACCACCACGATGCTCTCAGGAGCAGACGCCACACACAGCAGGCTTAAGGGAGACAAAGAGGAGACGCAAGTGGATGGAAGAAGCAGTGGGAGGGAGTGAAGGAAGGACAAAGACGATGGGAGAGAGCCTCCGTGTATAATGTGTAATTATCTGTCCTATTAGCTCTGCTTGTGATAATTACAGTGTTTGCTAAACATACATTCATCAAACTTGGGAGCAGCCCCGGCCAAACTGCAACAATGGCACTTTTGTGAGAGAGCAGGGTGAGATTGAGGGATGTCCCCAATAAAAGTGATAAAGAAAGCTCAGCTTTGAGGACTGGAGTAAGAAATGAGCCATTAGCGTCTCTCCAGAGAAATTATTGCTAAATTAAAAGCATTTGAGTCACAGAGGGTGAAGGTAATGATGTAACCATCGGAGGTGGGGGGGGTGTGCAGTGGTTCAGGATTTGTCACCTATTGACTTTTTGCCGGCGTGTTTCATTGCGTTTTTATGCCGTAGCCGCGGACAGCTAATGGCGTGTCACGGCGCAGCCTGTATTTAGGGGAGACGAGGGAGTCGGCTGATGAAAGAATGCAACAAAATGGGAAAATGGGGTTATGGATCGGGTATGGATTTTACTGTCAGCTGTCAGGGTAATGATGATGAGGCGAGGCCCCGAGAGACTTGCAAAGAGTGAAGGGAGCTGCGCAAATGAAGGTACGCACATATTTATGAAACCTTTCCTCTGCATACGCTGCACAAATATCATGCCATGCTAATGTGCTCACGGAGGCGCCCGGCGGACCCAGAGGAGGCCCGCCGACGCTCACGGAAGTGACCGGGCGAGGCGAGCGGCGGGGGTACTTAGCGACACCTCCAGCCCGAGGCTCCAGACAGCAACAGTGCCGCCAATATTCGCCCGAACAATTCGTACACGTGATGGATGGATTTCAGGAAAGGAGAGGTGGAACAGGGGAGTGGAGCTGTCATGGCCAGTAGCCATATTGACTAGTCTTCCTGACAAAAGCTTCTTACAGCAATTTTCTTTCATTCCCGTCTGCCGCCGCCCCTCCTGCCCGCTCTCTTCCCCTTCAGCTCACGGCGGCAAACCCAAAACAAAAGGAAAGGACGAGCGGCGTATTGATTTTGAGCAGGCGAGTCAATCGGTTTCCTCGTGCGTCGGTGTCGCCGAGTGCCTCCGTGCACACACGCTCGTCTTCATAACGCATCCTTCATCAGCTTTTAAGACGTGCAGGGGCAGTTTTTGCCCCTGCGTGAGGGTTTGATGATCTCTTCCACCTGAAGACCAATGAGGAACGTTGGTCCTCCCCAGCTGGAAGCAGAGCTGATCGTGTGTGTTTCAGGCTCACCTGTTAGCTCACCTGTTAGCGCAGCAGAACCTGTGGCGCAGACGCAAAAGTGGGAGGTGAAAGAGAATGAACAACATTAAACAACATTTTCAGGCGCATAACTCGGGGACTGGTTTAAACTGTTGTCTGAACTGGTTTTCCTCCATCTACATCCTCGTTAACCCGGACTTTTTGACTCCCGCCGCTCACTGATGGATGGACGTTCCTGTCAGTGGTGCTCAGAAGAAAAAAAGCTTTCTCATTAAATATATGACAGAAAATTGGAGCCTGAAGAGCGGCGACTGATTGGAATAGAAAATGACTCAAATCCGCTCTCTCATGCCCGTGATTAATGCTCAAAATGATGTCTATAGCCGTGAGGAGGTAAAAGTTAACGTGCAAAGTTAAAGAACAGTTCTGGCAAAGGTCAGACGGTCATTTCTGATTCGCCAATTAAGTTTCACTTATCTAAATCTCTGGCCTTAAGTAAAACGGAGGCCTGTCTGCCGAGCTGCGTCGAATGAAATCATCACGACGCTAAGCTATGCTAGCATTAGCAAAGCGTTCCAGATATATTTGCAGAGACGCCATACGGGAGCGGAGAAGGCAGTAAAGTAAATGGATGAGTGAAATCACACGTAGTATGTGGAAGGGGAGCGTCGAAGAAATGAAGGAGCGCTTTAAGATGCGCATTACGGAGCAGATGGAGAATGTGGCTGCGTGGCACTTTCAGACTTTGTGATGTGTGGCTGATCCTGGCGCCGTTGCTCGGAGGAAAAGATCACAACGTTACTCTTGCTGTCACTTTCCTCCTCGTGGTGTCTCGCTGCGCCGTTCCGGTTATTGTTACCTCCCTGCTGTCTTGCTGTTGTAAAACAAGTCAAGAGAAAAACGGCACCTCCTCAAAAACAGCCTGTGACTTAAAATAAAAGGCTTCCGTACGCCAGGGGAGGGTCCGCGCCCACCGCACGCTTCATTAGCTCGCAGTACGAAGCGTTACTGTATAACATTTACAGGGCTTTTACCCACAGGAGCCGCGTCGTGACCTGCCGCAACTTCATTTTCTGCATAATCCACAGGAAGGACTGAAATGGAAGAGATAGAGAAATACGGGAGGTTCCAGAGGTCCACAAATCATCTCCGCCATCGCTGACTGTCCACGAGGATGAAGCGCAGAGGGAGAAAACTGATTTGAATAAAGTGTTAAAAGTGAAGGAGGAAACTTGAAACTTATTTGGGTTTTTTTTCTCTTGAAAGGAAACACCCACGCGCTGTTGTCCTCTTTTAACACCGGGATGAAAAATGCAAACCAAAAACTCCACAACAACTAGTCTGAATAAATCAAACGGTTGTTCCGGCTCGACAACGTGAGCGATTTGAACCTTTTTAAACGGTTTGATCTCTCCAACTTTTAAATCCATGGGTTTGATTCCTAGCTTTTGCCCTCTTTGGACCTGCAACAGTGTTTCCCAACCACGGTGTTGGCAACATCTGGGACAGGCAGCTGTGTACATGTTCTCTTACACATGTGTGTGTGTGTGTGCTCCTATACAGATGTAAGCCGGTATGGGTGTTGCTCAGCAGCTGTGGGACTCATGTGTTTGGTTTTGGACAGCTGTCGTACAGCAGGTGAGGTTTTAAGAGGCGAGCAGCCTCCCAGCAGCAGCCGACTGGGACCTGAGGAGGGTCTGAGGAGGTTCTGGACTTGGACCGGTCCTCAGAGCCTGGACACTCTGGCGTCAAACTCCACTGAATGTCTTTAGAGGGACCAGGAAGCTCTGGTGTCCAGGAAAAGTGAAAGTGCTCAAAGTTGGGTTAAATATAAAGAGACTGATAAATAGAAACTAAGGAAGTAAGTAGGCATCAGGAGTGATGACCAGGAATATGGAAATAGAAACAGATGGAGGATTGATAATAAAGAATAAAGCAAGGAACAAATGAAATAACAGAGTGAGCACGACATGCACGGCAATAAAATGCAGCAGAAAACTGTAACTGTCAGCAAATTGTTAAACTAACTGCTGCCTATAAGCTGCAAATAGGAGGCGAATGGGACCCATATGGTCTCCTTCTGCCTTTCCATCGATATTGAAGACCTGTCTAAAACCTCATTAAAGCCTCAGGACATCAGCCGCACCTCCTCCGCTAAAATCAGACAGATGGTTATCAAGCTCCATGATGGGACGCCAGCTGCGCTTATGACACCGGGTGACACAGACAGCCAGCTCCTGCAAGGAAAACAGGCAAACAAACGCTCCCTTTTTCCTAAAACGAGCCGCAAACAGTAAGTTGCTGTTGTTTATTTAACAGAAGGGCAAGCAGGAGATCAGAGGAGGAGCGTTAGCGAGGATTCCGACCCTGCGGGAGAGTCGGAGTGTGACGGTCCAAGTGCAGAGAAACATCTGAAAATGAAACCGAGGCGCCTCTCTTGGTCACGCTGCAGCCACGAATGAGCTCTGAGGGAAAATATCGACACTGGAATATTTAGAGGATCTGGTCTCTTCTGGGAGGCTACTGTCCACAGCAACTGACCACTCAGATTCATGGGCTGCAGTGTTGCCTCTCAGTTTGCACATCGTTTAGCAGCTCCCTGGTAGTTGCTTTCATTGTTTGTAGCTTTGTGAATCGTCCCTTTGGCCTTCGATCTTTCTTTGAACAGTAATTGTTTAAATGGTCATTTCGTTAATCATCAGATTTCCAATGTCCTGCTCGTCACATGTGTCTTAGCTAGCAAACAAAAGCATTCTTTAGGTGTACTGTGTCTGTGTGTGTGTGTGTGTGTGTGTGTGTGTGTGTGTGTGTGTGTGTGTGTGAGGATGAGTATCGAGCTGCCTAAATGTCAAGAGTGAGTAATTAAAGACAGCATGAGTGCTGTCAATAGATGATAAGTGCTGCTGGGAACAGCAGTCTGCTCCATGTTCAGGTATTCAGGTGTAATTACGGACCGCAGGTGTGACAGGTGTGTGTTTGTTCGCACGCGTGTGTGTGTATCAATGTGTGTGTGGGGCTGAAGATGTGAATGACGGCTCTGCACCATTAAATTTATGACATAATGGTGTGTGTGTGTACGCGTGCCTCTGTGTGTGTGTGTGTGTGTGTGTTCAAAATCCACCACAGGGCAGCACTGCAGAAACTCCATTTGTTCTATCGCACAATCATGCCGAGGTGTGTGTGTGTGTGTGTGTGTGTGTGTGTGTGTGTGTGTGTGTAAAGCCATGTTTTCACGCATGTGTTTGTCTCACACATGTCCCCCCCCCCCCGCATCTGTAATGAAAAGCTAAACGGAGGCGGTTGGCTGTGATTAAAGGGGGACCACCACCCCGGGAGGAAGCGGCGTCACAAAATGAGGGTTTGAGGTTGAGCGGCAGCTTTTCCGCGTTCGGGACAAATGGATCGAGAGGCCTCAATCGGCTTTGGGCATCAATTATTCACGGACCCAACAAAGAGGGACGATTTCCAGATTCCTCCCCAGTGATGGCGCGTCCTTTCTCACAGTCACCATCTAAACTGGGATCAGTCCCAGTTCTTATCAGCTAAGCTGTCACTCAGCTGTGGATAATTACCAGTTCATTAATCGCCTGATTAGAGAGTCTCTTTATTTGAAATCACCTTTGACGTGACGCTCGTGTTTGGATCCCTGCTCCGATGACAGCTGTGACACATCTGTGCACGTGTGTGTTCTTCCTCATTAGCATGTAGATGGTGGGACGTGTCCTGCGTGTCCTTGTCCTCACGTGCTCATGTTCTTTCACTGAGGTGCTCAGTACACAGGTCACAAGAGCCTGACAGACTGATACCTGGCGATACCTGACCCAGAGCGATCCAGATGTTTCCTTTCCTCGCCGTTGACCAGGCTAACGCATGCTCCCCTCCTCCCCTCTCCTCTCCTCTCCTCTCCTCTCCTCTCCTCTCCTCTCCTCTCCTCTCCTCTCCTCTCCTCTCCTCTCCTCCCCTCCCCTCTCCTCTCCTCTCCTCCCCTCTCCTCTCCTCTCCTCTCCTCCCCTCTCCTCTCCTCTCCTGTCCTCTCCCCAGGACTCTCCTCCTCCCAACTCTTATAATCTGAGCCAAACATTCGATAAAGGCAGTCGTTCCTGTCCTCAACCTCGGAGCGAAGGAGCCAAGATGCGCCAGAGCTGCTTCCTGTCTGCAGCGCCGCGGGCTAAAGTCTTCCGCCCGTGTGACCCCAGCGTACCAGGTATCGTCCCCCCCCCCCCCCCAAACACACACAGCAAGGACCCTGAAACGGCAGTGGTGCAGAAACTCCATCTAGTCAAGGCAGCGAGGGTGCTTTAATTAGGAGATGGATAAGCTATTAAATAAATGTGTTTCCTCTGCCAGGATGTTATCAGAACCCTTCATTTCAGGACCCAGACTGATGTACACATGCATACGTTTGATGACCGTTTGATGGCGTGTGAGCTGCAGCCTCACACACGCGGGAACTGTCCATCTCCACTCGTTCACAATCATCCGATCCAATTAGCTCCATCTCTGCGGGGACTCTAACCTAATATTTACCTCAATTACACTCCCATTGAAGATTGTTGTTTCAAAGATAGATAGATTCACGCCTTACTTGGATAATTTATGACCAGCTCGGTTTCACCAAGAGACTCAACCCGTGAGGAGCCCCCACCCGTTTAACCAAAATCTAATTTGCATATAAATAGATTTGGACTGTTTGCAATAGTGTTACTACTTCCCACCCACACACACACACATGCACGCGCGTGCACGCACAGTGCAGCAAACACATTGATATGTGCATAGAGAAACTGATATAAAGTCTCTTTTTCCCATTATTGCATTTGCATTTATGAATAGACCTACAGTACACGGAGCATTAGGGAGCTTTATACCCCCCATCATGCTGCCCCCACCTTCTTCTGTTTGGAATATGGTGAAGATCTTCAAACTGTTCAAAACACATCTCTGTCAGGAGCAAGTTGACACTCGGCTGACTTAGACAAGGTCGATTTTTAATGAACGCACGTGAAAAAGACCCCAAATACGCCCGATGCTGGTTGAAATAAAAGTGAATATTAGCTTTGCAAAGGGGAGAAGTGGGCAAACCTGGATCCAGCAGACTCACTTTAGCGTAGCTCCTCACAACTATACGCTTACAAAGAACAGACGGCTGGAAAAAAGGATCCAGAATCTGCAGCTGGAATTGTGTGGCGAGCATGATTCTTTTTAGCGCTGTGTCCTCAGGCCCCGGTCAGTACGACGTCAGGATGGACTCTCACCCACAAATGGCCCTGATCACCTCCAGACAAGACAGATTTAAAGTCTCCACAGATTCCAACCCTGGACCTGCTGCCTATCAGGTATCCAACCCAGAAATGTCTCTACAACTCCGCAGGCAGACGTCATGTGATCTGACTGTCTGCCTGCATATTGCTGGATTTTAATCGTGTCCTGCTTGACCGAGAGTCTCACATCATCTGCAGAGAATTTATGTGTGTAACGTTGAACAGAGCGGGAAAAAATCAACCTGCGTCGGATTCTGCAGTTTCAGTTAATCCCTGCCTCACTAAATCCAACAGGCATCAACACAGATCATGTCTGAAGAGAGGGAACGGGTTTATCGCGTCCATCGCGGACGGCTGACGGAGATTAACGGACTTCAACACACTGTGTTTGGGCTCCGGTGTGTTTTAACGGGAGTCACGCATGATGGGAACGGCCAATGTTGCCGTTTCCTGTCCCCGCGGACCGCGAGGGATGAACATCAAACACGTTTCACCGCCAGGCTGGTGTCCAAGGGTGTGACCACCGGCCTCTTTCTGCCGCCCCCCCCGTCCGTCTGTCCGTCTGCTCTCTGCCTGGATTCATTTCACCTGCTGGATTCCAGTTACCACCGTCCTGCCTGTTTAGGCTCCTCCCGTGCTCTTCGCCTCTATTTCTTATGGCTGTCTGGCTCATTTGGTGTTGATCAGACTGTGTTGCGTTTAATGACCACCTTATCCCCCCCCCCCTCCTGCCCATTGTCCTCGCCGCTCGAGCTATCAGACTATTCCAACCCAAAGGGACGTGGGACTGATTCTGCAGCAGGAGTCATAATTATCAAAAATGTCAAGCATGAGGCAATTACATCAGAAGAGACGCGTGGAGGAATTGACCTTTCAGACGGATTTGGTCTTTCATTTTGGCACAAAAGGCCAGGTCCTCCGTGGATCCTCAACAGGTTTGAGCAACAGCGTGGCGTTTAATCGCTAATCAAACGCAGCTCCAAAGACGCAATCAGCTCGATGAAATTGATGCTAACGAAGGGGCCAACGTGCCCCGAGCACATTCCGCGTGTCTTCGGAGCTCCTTCCTCTCAGGTTGAAGTTCAGGTCTACTCAGCTGATTCTCTGCTCGGCGCTGTCAAGACCTATTTTGGCACAAAAGACTAATTTGCAGAACTTGATCATCAGCATGATTGGACATTATTTCTCGGCGGGGAGTCGGGCGGCCTCCCCGCAGAGCTGCGGCTGCACTTCGCTTTCATCTCCGCAAATTCATTCCTTCACTTTTGCCTCCGGTTCTCCGTCCAACATCGTCAGAATATTGCAATCAGGTCAGGGAGGATGGAGGACGGGCAGGAGGAGAGGGAGCGAGAGTGGGAGACAAGAAGGCTAAAGAGAGGACGGAGACAGGGTGCAGAGGTGAGACAGTGAAGAGCTCCTGGGGGGGGGGGCAGACAGATCGCAGCCAAAGAGGGCCGTAAAATTCAATAGATGATAACATGAAACGCGGCTGTGAAATGGAAAAGCGGCCGTTGAAGAGGAGAGAGTGTCTTCAGCTGCTGCCGTCGGCTCCATTTCAACTGTATTCGGTCCAGATTTGATGAACATTCCACGTACGCATACGTAGCGGCGGCCACACCTGACGGACATGAGCGGCCCTTCTGTTACTTTCACCTCTGAAACACGACGGCGAGGCACGTGCACAGAGAGGACAAGAAGCCCCAGTTTATTTGATATTTATTATAAATCGGAGCAGATGGTGTTTTAAACTCGGCTGACATTTCAGCGTTTACGGGACTCCATGTGCTGCCCTCGCCTGCACGGTACATCCCTGCAAACACGCCGCTTTATTGGGCTCCTATTATGAAGTAATAATCAAAGTAAATATGGTGTGTTCGTGTGCCTGGGACTCCCTATAACCTTTCGATTTGATTATATATTGGATTTCTGTTAGCATCACAGGTGTGTGAGGTAAATAATCTTGCTTAGGTAGTGTTGACAGCGAAACTCTTAAGTTTCTTTCTATTTATTCTATATTCTGTATCGTTTTACCCTCATTTCCATTGTGACAGGAAGCTTTCTAATGTTCCTGTGATTGATGGCCAGTAATGACCTGAAGTTCCCATTTAATTCTCAAGCATCTGGATTTTTCATGGCCCAATTATCTTCTCTGTCTCGGCACCGACCTGCCTGTGAGAGTTATGGCCTCCCGCCTCGCTGAGCTGGTAATTTGTGGAGAGACTGGGCCCGAGTTTTGGGATATTGTCCTAACGAGCAGGTTTACCAACAGCGACTCCTCTGCAAACGTTTCGCACTTCGGTTGATAACCAAATCAGAGTTAGTGTAATCAGTGATACGCGGAGGGGGCCGGAGGGGGCCGGAGGGGGCCGGAGGGGGGCCGAAGGTGCCGATTTCATCATCCTCCGGGAAGCATGTTGAGGATGACGCTCATGGCGCTTTTTTCGTCATGTGTGCTGTGGGAAAGTCTCCGATCCCGCATTCCTTCCTGCCCGGCAGACTCTCTGTCTCCATCCCCTTTTTCCTCTCCCCTCTTTGACCTAGTAAAACATCCCATAATCTCCTTCATCATTGCTATGCTGAGAGTGTCGTCACTTCCAAGAGTTCTCCCTCATCACCCCCACCCTTCTGGGCAACCCTGAGGGTGACCTGGAGTTGAACCCGCAACCCTTTTCCCATCCAGATCAATACTGAGATCTGAGTAGCCCCACCAGTGTGCCTAAATCCTTCTCTGGCACCTCTGGAATACTGATCCGTGCATGCTGGGAGGTTGGGAGAGGAGGTGAGAGAGAGGAGAGAGACTTTTATACTCTGCTGATGATCAAGAGGCACCTAAATCAAGCAGTCCCGATACCCTGGACATAATGCCAGCTGGGATCTTGAATAGGAAATACATCTGCTAATGTATATAAGCTAACATCCGAAAGAGTGAAGTGACGTGCTTAAAAGAAGCCACAATCATCTGTGGTCCGAGGAAGCGACAGGAGAAGAGTTATTAGGGGCCATTACTCCTCCGAACGTAAGTGAGTCATCCTTTGGACCGAGTCCACGGTTCCCTGTAAAATAGCTGATTACGGCCTTTTAGGACCCCTGAAGTGTGACTGGCTCGCTGTGCTGAAGACGTCGTCGCTACTGACGTCGTAAATCGTCATCCCTCCTTCCTGTTTGTGTCTCCGCAGCTCAGTCCGGGCGTCATGAACACAGTAATGAAAGGCACCTTCAACGTGACCCTTGGCGACCCTCCGGGTGCCGCAGGGTTGCCTCGGAGGAACCCGTCCCTTCGAGGACCCGCCCCACCATTAGCGCCATCGCGACCAGCCCCTTCATCACCACCAGCACCTCTCAGGGCACTTGATGGGTCAAAGGTCACAGGTGAGACGCTTTGAAAAGGGCACCCACAAGGTCGCCAGATTTCATTTTTTATTCTGTTAAAAGCAATTTTTTCCCATGAATATTTATGGTTTTATGTATAATACATAGGGAGCGAGGTCCACCTTTACGGTTGATGAAGGGAGCAGAAATGAGATTTAAATACTACAACAGCGCCAGTTAGCGCGAGCACCAGTTTCATTTGGTCGGGATAATGACGCTTGCCACTCAAACATTTCCCAGTTTATTCCTGTTTCATTATTTCCACTCGCCGCTTCAGTGTTTACTTTAAGCGTCGTGTTTGTTTTCACTGTGCTGTACAGCCGCCTCCAGCTGTTGTTATGCTAATGTGGTTCTTGAGGGTTGGATTTAGCTTTCAGACCGAGCCTACAAATGAAGGCAGCCACGCCGCAGCACATTAGAGGAAGATTCATTCGATTTGGTGGTGTGGACTCTTCATCGACACCATATTGTTTTCTTATTGCTTTCTGGCAGTAATGACAAGCTCGACACGCTGACTCAGCTGTTTCTGCCGATTACTTCTCCCGGTAAAACCCACTTTGTTAATCAATAACAATTAAAAAGCTGTTATCCTGAATGTTGCCCGAGGCCTCTCAAAAACAGATATCGCATCTATAATGGGGTTTTGTTTCTTAAAGCAACCATTTCAAAATCAATTCTGACATAAATACGACAGATTAGAAGATTAGAATAAAGGGAATGTTTTCGTGAGTAATTTACCGTAACGCTAACTCACTGATTAACGACAGGAAGCTGGCTAAGTGGTAGCCAGGGACCTCCTGCCTCCAGCTCTATGTGGACTTTTATTGTCTTAACTTGGAGCACCAACTGAAAGTATGTTTTATTAATAAGAGCTAAACCGCATATCTGAGTATACATTAAAACAGCATTAGAAGCTCCTAACATTCAACACATTGATGCATTTGTGCTAAAACTGGTGTCAAAGAACCCTGGAAATTTTCTTTTGTTGTGTTTATGCTTCTTAATGGAATTACCCGCCACCATCCTGCAGGAGCACGTACCCGAATCAGGTCATATATTCTGCTCATACATGCATTCATGAGTCCAGATGTATGAGCCAGTCTTTAGCGGCGTTCTCGGGCTCACGCCTCCCCTGGAGGAATAGTGGGAGAGTTGTTTTTGTCTTTGGTGTGAAATATCCACTGTGGAAGGTTCTCATACTGTGGAACCTGAAGGAAAGGGTGGGAGAAGCTGAGAAAGAGGAAGGGTTGAGCAGAGATGATTGACTGATTGATCTCAGGCCCTGCCAGCAGCCTCGCGTAGTCAGAAGTGTCATCATACGAATCCATGTAAACAAGAGCTGGTGCTGTTTGTAAGACTTTGATACTGAGCCCCTTGAAGATTACTGTCACCTTCGGACCAAGTCAGCGTGTTCTTTTTACCTGTTGCTGCCAGGTTGCAGCATTTGAATGCTTCCAAAAACGCATGAATTGCATTCATATTTATCCAAAGAAACCCAGAAACAACCACCCTCGTCTAAGGGTCAGCAGGGTGCCGCCCTGAAGCGCTTCGCATTCGTGCTGCTGTTGTTAGCAGCACCAGGACGCCATGGCAATACGGCTCTGATGTGGACATTTACAAATGAAACGCCACTTATTCGTGGTTTTGAAAAGTGGATGGATGAGGAGGTCCAGGCTCAGGACTGCACCCCTCCATAGGGTGCAGTTTGAAAGCATCATCCAGAATTTTGAGGTTTGGAGGAAACACAAATGTCACAGATCGCCAGGATCCCCCCCCCCCACACACACACACAACACGACTCAGTTTAATAAATTCCTGGAAACAAAAGTTCTTGGAAATGTTGGTGGAAAAGTAGCCATTAATATCTACAAGTGCCGGAAGGTGTCATAATTAGCATGTCGCTACAGTAAACGCAATTTAAAAAGTTCCCGACCTTGTATATTTGTTGTGAGGTGGAGACGAGGACGCGGATGACGGAGCGTAGGTGCCTCGGGTTGTCAGATCAACCCCTTTCACGGGCTGTTACCACTGAAGAATGTAGATTTATGCTCCTCTCCTCTTCTGATCACTTACCATAAATCTGTTGTCCGCGGCTACACGTGCACGTGTGCCTGCGAGTGCAATAAGGAGGCGCAACCCTTCTGGAGATCACGCAGAGATCACTGGATGTGGTCTGATCATATCAAACTGTCTCCATGAGTGTTCAGGGCACCAGAGACCCTGATGCCTCCCTCATGCCTCCTGTGGGCCTTTTAACCTAATGAGGAGTTTACCCCTGCTCATTATTCAGCTGGGAGCAGTGTGGAGGACGTTGGCGGGGAGGGGGGGTCGCAAAGAGCAAGATGGAGACAGAAGAAAGCCAGAAGAAAGCCCAGAAAAATGAAAAAATGAGATTGTACACCGTCAGGAAAAAAGACGAGAGAGAAAACAGGAGGCCGGTGAGGAAAGACGGCGGGAAGGAGGGAGGAAAAGTCGGGCGTTATTTATGCCTCCCTCGGCACTCGTCTTTACCTTTCTTCTCCCTGCGAGCTGTTTTACATCGCCGATCTAATTAAATCAAATAAATCACGGCATGTGCACGTGTGCGCGCGCACAGCCTCGCCGGCTCCTCTCACAGTGGGGTTGTGAACGTCCTCTCCCCGCCACCCCGCCACCCAAGACTGAATAAATCTCGATTATGGTGCATTACACGGCACATCATTCATGTTGTTTATAGGCCTAAAATATGCAAACAGACCGAGGTCGTAAAAGTGATCGATGCTCAAATGGGCCCTTGTTCCCTGTTCTCGCCTTTCATCTCCCACACAGCACCAGGAACCTTCACTTACAGATGTCCAACGTGGCTTCCATAAATATTTGGTGTCCTTATGCTGTGATTTCACGGACGTCTTTAGTGCCTCCTCCGCCGTCGTCGTCGTGGGTTACGTCCGATTATCTCCCCCCCAACGCTGAAGTGATCGCATGTCCTGGTAGTTTAATTTCATCTGTAGTTTTACTGGAGTCTGGTGAGGGAGAGCGGGCCGCTGATGGGCCGTCTGCTCAGACCTGCTTGGGCTTTTCATCACGTCTTTGATTGTTTGAGCCGCACAGAGTTTGTGTTTCAGAAGAATCCTTTTGGATTTCGGCGCCTCGTCCGTGAGATTCGGACAGGAAGGAGCATGAATGCTACAGCAGGGACAGCTGTTGAGTTGTGTTTCGCCTTGAAATATTTAGCGCACCGTTGTGGCTTCAGCCCGTTTCCTGCAGATCTCTGAGGTTTGCAGCCTTTATTTTTAGACAATGTGCACAGATTGAGACAAATATTCGGATGGACGCTGCGGCGTGCAGCATTTAGGAGGCGCTGCGGTAGAAAGAGAGATTTGCACCTGGTAGTTTATGTCAAAGGAGAATTCACATGTTCAAAACAGTTATTGAATGCACCACTTTAGAGAGAGAGAGAGAGAGAGAGAGAGAGAGAGAGAGAGAG